>NC_092224.1:65172497-65329997 GCF_036320965.1 Panulirus ornatus
TAATCTTCCCAGTAAATTCAGTGAGGATGATTTTGAGCAATTCTTTGAAACTGGGAGGATCTGTTGAATAGACAAATGAAACAGAGACATAGTTAAAGAGGTTTGATATTAGAAAAAACCTCTAAAGCAATACAGCAGTGAACTGATTGAATAAGGAATTTAATTCACTGACAAAGTGAAAATTGGAAAAAAAAGGTGAAGAAGAGATTAAGCCATATAATATAAAATATTACACACACACACACACACAAACTGAGCAAGAGTAAGATGTGAGGAAACACACCCTTATTAACTGAGTGATGTTCCTGTGGACAAAACTGCAATGGAGAAATAATGACTGTAGAAACCATATGAAAATTAGACATTTATCATGAGAAGCCAAGGTTAAGACATTAGATCTAGTTAGTATAATTTTCAAAATACACAAATTGGCAATTATAAATAGTTTGGTGTCAGCTTCAGTGCATTGCTCTTGAGAGATAGAGAATGGATGTGAATTAATGTGGCCTTTCTTCATATGTTCCAGATACTACCTCATTAACTCGCCATTTCCATATTAATGAAGTAGTGTTCAAGAACAGATGACTGAGCCTTATTGGGAAAACCCCTCACTTGGCCCCCTTGTCTGTTCCTTCTTTTGGAATAGTAAAACGGGAGGGAAGGATTTCCAGCCATCCCCTACTACCTCTTTTAATTGCCTTCTATGACATGCAGGGAATATGTGGTAGGTATTCTCTCTCCCATCTTACATGACAGCTGGAGACTGAGTGTGAACAAATGTGGCCCTTTTGACTGTTTTCCTGGTGCTGCCTCACTGAAATGTGGGTTAGCAACGCTGTTTCCTGTGGGGCAAGGTAGAGAGGAATGGATGAAGGCAAGCAAGTATGAATATGTACTTGTGTATATATGTATATGTCTGAGCGTTTGTATGTATATGTTGATATGTATATGAGCGTATATGGGTGTTTAGATATATACATGTATATGAGTGGATGGGCCATTTTTCGACTGTTTCCTGACACTACCTTGCTGATGCGGGGAAACAGATTATGTATAATAATAATATTAATAATAATGATATGTGTATGTACATGTGTATATGTCTGTGTAAGTATATGTATGTATAAGTTGAAAAGTATAGGTGTGTGTATGCGCATGTGTGGGTGTTGATGTATATACATGTGTATGTGGATGGGTTGGGCTATTCTTTTGTCTGTTTCCTTGCGCTACCTCGCTAAAAAAAAGCGAGAGACAGCTTGAGACTGAGTGTGAACGAATGTGGCCTTTGTTGTCTTTTCCTAGTGCTACCTCACGCTCATGCAGGGGTAGGGGGTTGTCATTTCATGTGTGGCGGGGTGGCGATGGGAATGAATAAGGGCAGACAGTATGAATTATGTACATGTGTATATATGTATATGTCTGTATGTGTACATGTATGTATACGTTGAGATGTATAGGTATATATATGTGCGTGTGTGGACGTGTATGTATTTACATGTGTATGTTGGTGGGTTGGGCCATTCTTTCATCTGTTTCCTTGCGCTACCTTGCTAACGTGGGAGACAGCGACAAAGTATATCTACTGACTGTTATATTTCTCTCTCGTGTCTCCTCTGATGATGTGATTATTACACAAAAGTGCACTTGGGAACTTATCATGTTTCATTTTCCCCATGGACTCATAGGAATATATATATATATATATATATATATATATATATATATATATATATATATATGGGTATGTTTGAAGGAATAGTGGTTCCAACAATGTTGTATGGTTGCGAGGCGTGGGCTATGGATAGAGTTGTGCGCAGGAGGATGGATGTGCTGGAAATGAGATGTTTGAGGACAATGTGTGGTGTGAGGTGGTTTGATCGAGTGAGTAACGTAAGGGTAAGAGAGATGTGTGGAAATAAAAAGAGCGTGGTTGAGAGAGCAGAAGAGGGTGTTTTGAAGTGGTTTGGGCGCATGGAGAGGATGAGTGAGGAAAGATTGACGAAGAGGATATATGTGTCGGAGGTGGAGGGAGCAAGGAGAAGAGGGAGACCAAATTGGAGGTGGAAAGATGGAGTGAAAAAGATTTTGTGTGATCGGGGCCTGAACATGCAGGAGGGTGAAAGGAGGGCAAGGAATAGAGTGAATTGGAGCGATGTGGTATACCGGGGTTGACGTGCTGTCAGTGGATTGAATCAAGGCATGTGAAGTGTCTGGGGTAAACCATGGAAAGCTGTGTAGGTATGTATATTTGCGTGTGTGGACGTATGTATATACATGTGTATGGGGGGGGGTTGGGCCATTTCTTTCGTCTGTTTCCTTGCGCTACCTCGCATACGCGGGAGACAGCGACAAAGTATAAAAAAAAAAAAAAAAAAAAAAATATATATATATATATATATATATATATATATATATATATATATATATACACTTCGTCCCATGTATTCCTGCATGTCAAAGAAGGCAAATAAGAGGGTTGGGAGAAGAGGAGCTGGAAATTCTCCTCTCCAGTGTTTACTTTTCCAAAAGAAGAATAGAGAAAAGGGCCATGTGTGGATTTTCCCTCTGATAATCAGTCCTCTGTTCTCAGTGCTACCTTGCCAATATGAAACTTTATTAGCCTTTTTTCCCTAACTTAAATATCTTGAATTTCTTTATGGTTTCCGCATTCATTACTGCAGAATGCTGCCAAACTCTGCCTATTTAAGGTTACACCAAGAGTGAAGTTTCCTTAGGCAAGGCTGTATCATTGTCAATTAACTAGGGTACAGTCTCGTTAAAGAATTTCTCCGAAATGTAGTGTAGTCTTAGAAATGCAGGAGCCACTGGATAAGGGGGTCCTGGGGTATAATAATAATAAATATAATGATAATAATAATAATAATAATAATAATAATAATAATAATAATAATAACATATATATATATATATTCAAATATATCATTTCGTCTGTTTTCTTGCACTACCTCACTAACATGGGAGACAGTGACCAAGTATGATAAAAAATATAATTATATATACCACGTATTCCCTGCGTGTCGTAGAAGGTGACTAAAAGGGGAGGGAGCGGGGAGCTGGAAATCCTCCCCTCTCGTTTTTTTTAAATTTTCCAACAGAAGGAACAGAGGGGGCCAGGTGAGGATATTCCAAAAAAAAAGGCCCAGTCCTCTGTTCTTAGCGCTACCTCGCTAACGCGGGAAATGGCGAATAGTTTAAAAGAAAAGAAAGAAAGAAATATATATATATATATATATAAAACAACTTCAGCTGATGTAAAGGAGTACATTCTCAAGAGGGAACTTGTCACTCCAAAGGCATCATCTCCTTCCTTCCAACTGTAATGCAGCATCAGTGCTGCAAGAGCCCCATAAAAGGAATCTTGGTTACCATTATCACTATACAACTCAAAGATCCCTTTCTCACAGGGGTCCTGTGGATATAATTCCAGGACACCCATCTAGGGCTTCTGCAGCTTAAGACTGCATGACAATCAGCAGCAGGGACAGGATGGACTCCTTTGAAGTGAGGAGTTCTTTGATGAGAATGTGCTCCATGCACTCAACTCCTTTATGGTGCCTGATTAAGCAAAGTGACAGGACTAACAGTCATCGAGTAAAAAAGGGTGTCTTTCCAGAGAATATTACACTTTAATGTTACTTCTGACAATCTTCATGATTACATAATTACTTATAAAGTATTTTCTTAAGTCCAAATCCTTATGATCATGATTCTTTATCAATTCTATGGAAATCTTTATATTTTTGAATGAACTGGTGAAATAAAAATACCAGAAATTAGTTACAAGAATATTTTACCCCTCATAGTTTACAACCCATCTCAAGTGTATTTATAAAATAGCTTAATAAATTACTGAAAAACAATATTTAACAATCTCATAACATTAAATAAAAATATAGAGAATTCAAAGAAATTATTTCACAAAGAGTAAATGAAAGGAACAACACAGCACAGTAATAAAATAGACACAGATGTTACTTTTGGAAGAGCAATAAAACAATACTGAAAATACATAAACTGTTAATTTTACACTAATGGGAAAAATTGTCATATTTCCTAAGCTTATTTGAGCTCCACTTCATGTTACTTATTATAAAGACCTGTTTCTACATAATATCACATATTTCATGAAAACTATACCATAGATGTTAAGAAATACTATCAAGAAAGGTAAGAATAATAATATAAATGACAAGAGTAATGATATTTTATACAAGTCTATGTACAAAATGAGCACAAATGTTTGATATTTCAAAATACATGAAGACTCACATCCAGCTCCTGTGAGACTTAAAATTGTCTTTATGGATATCTGTCTAATGCATGAACAAGGGGAATATGAGCCATAAACAACCAGAAGACAACAGGTCCATCTCCATTGAAAAATTATGCACGTGACCTTCCAAGAATCACCCACTGTCAGGTTTCCTGTTGGTCAAGCAAAGTCAGCCCCTTCCAACCCTCCCTCTCAGCCAACAAGATGAGTTTAAGGTGGTAGATTACTCCTTACTTCCAAAACAACCAAGTTTAGAATTCCTTCCTGTCTTAATCTATTAAAAGAGCAGGGAACAAATTCACTGTGAAGCCTATCGATCACCTCCATGGAACGAACTTAACAGCTAAAGCATTGACAGTATCTCAAGGACCACACTTATTTTCTTATCATTTGAAAATTTTCGTTTCAATCAATCTGTGAAATATGTACCACTGTTGCATATATCATACCTTATGACAGAACAGAAAAGAGTTGTGGCAAGATTTCTTGGTGGAAGGCCAACATAGCAAACTGAGCAAAGTTTCCTAAGATAAACACAATGGGTTGTCTTGTATTACATTGAAATTCTGTATAAGCATTCCTTATTCCATAACTAGAATGAATTAATACATAAGACATTAATTCAATAAGTCATGGCACGGCTTCACCTAAAGATATATCTGCCATTTCTAAAGCAATCAGATATGACAAAACTTTGCTTTTATCAAAAAAATTCAGATATACTGAAATGCAAAAACATTCATATTTGTTGCAACTCACAACTTTTGAGATCAGTCTGAAATGAATTTAATGGCAATCCTTAATTCAAGCATCCTCACAAAGTCCCCTACCAGTTTTATGATTCATGCCATTAGAATAACAACAGTTTGTTTTTTCATCTTGTATTTGTATCAAAGTACATGGCTTCATGCCCTGGTTGGCAAATGGTTCTTAAAACATGCACCAATCTGGTGGTCTTGTATCCTGCACTTCAGCAGATAGTCCTTGTATGTTAAACCCTAACTATCAGATGGTCCACTTATATACACTCTATTAAGTGATCCTTATACCTCATACACAAACCATCAAGTGTGTTTGTACCTCAGTCCCTATCGAATGTTCCTTGTACCTTACACCCTGACAGATGGTCCCTGTACCCTGCTCCTTGGTTGTTACATGCTGTTCATAACTTTCATTCTACCTGTAAGGTGGTATTTATACCCTCCACCCAATCTATCACATGATTCTTGTACCTTGCATCCTAACCGTCAAGTGATTCTTACATACTGTACCCTAACTCTCAGGTGGTCCTTGCACCCTAGCACAGATGGCCCCTGTATCCTATACTACAGTATGCTAGTGACTGCTTCATACCCGTGTTATGAATGTAAAACATGATTGGTGGTTCTGGGTCTTAAGACTGTGGATCATACTTTATACATGATGGGAAATTGGCCTATCTGAATCACAGCCTTAAGTTAGGACTACCAGACACACACAACCTTTCAATCACATGGCCACAACATCATTAGTCTCACTCATGACAGTTCAGTTTCATAAATGTGCTAATTTAGTCCTTTTATGTCAACAACCTTAAGTCTGCTCTCGCCAGAAATAGTGATACAACAGTCAACTTAAATTACTGTATTCAGTTAACACTGTGGCTGTAAAATGTTGCAAATGTTTCTCTCTGTTTGCTTTATGGGTTGTCTATCACAAAGGCTGAGCCATTCTCACCGTTTTTTTTCCTTAGGGCTTCTTGCAATTATTTATCACACTCCCTTAATAAGTGTTTTCTGATTGAAGCACACAAAAACATCTAAAGTGTTTGAATATTCACTTCACTTTCCATGTTTCATCAGCACAATAAATCAACCCTTTAAAGTAAACTTATGTCTTGCCACATCAATATTCATGACTCTGCTGCATTAGTTCCTCAGCACCAAAGAGATGAGATCCCAGCAAAGAGTTCCTTGTCTATGTTTAGGAGCTTCATAAATTGGTTTTCTTTGGCCACCATACCCAGTCTAATTCTGTAGTTGACCTTATAAAACCCCTTACGAATCACTTTTTTATATCACTATATACAGTAGTTTTATGATCACAGCACTGGATAATGATAAGCTGTAGCTTGTTTCCTTTTGTAATTAATGGTTTAGCACATAATATAGCACGTTCATAGCACATATGGCACCATTCACATTTTCACTGGTCCTAGCAGTCGCTATAGTGGAGCATTGCCTGGTGATGACACAAATGGAAGTGACTCTTTGATGTCTGTTGAGTTGGTAGCAGAGGCAGATTGCTCAGTAGGGGGTTTGGTGGTGGTTGTCGGAGTGGTTGTTGTAGAAGTTGTTGCTGTAGTGGTTGTTGTAGTCGTGGTAGTGGTAGTGGTAGGAACATATGAGGTACCTATAGTGTTGCTGAGCCAGGGCTGAAGGGCATGGAGGGCTGTGAAGACAGATGGATGCCTTGCTCGACCACAGCGTGCATGGTGAGTGAGAAGCCCCTCCAACCGCCACACACCAGACTCACCCCGACACATCAGAGGACTACCCTCATCACCCTGGTAAAAGATGTGATGTATAGGTTATGAATAACACCCAAAATCATCAAAGCACAATGATATATATAATATACTTATTATTTTATTTTGCTTTGTTGGTCTCCCGCATCAGTGAGGTAGCGCAAGGAAACAGACGAAAGAATGGCCCAACCCACTCACATACACATGTGTACACATACACGTCCACACATGCAAATATATATACCTATACATCTCAACGTATACATATATATACACACACAGACTTATACATAAATACACATGTACATAATTCATACTGTCTGCCCATATTCATTCCCATTGCCACCCCGCCACACATGAAATAATAACCCCCTCCTCCCTCGTGTGCGTGAGGTAGCGCTAGGAAAAGACAACAAAGGCCGCATTCGTTCATACTCAGCCTCTAGCTGTCATGTAATAATGCACCAAAACCACAGCTCCCTTTCCACATCCAAGCCCCACAGAACTTTCCATGGTTTACCCCAGACGCTTCACATGCCCTGCTTCAATCCACTGACAGCACATTGACCCCGGTATACCATATCGTTCCAATTCACTCTATTCCTTGCACGCCTTTCACCCTCCTGCATGTTCAGGCCCCGATCACTCAAAATCTTTTTCACTCCATCTTTTCACCTCCAATTTGGTCTCCCACTTCTCCTCGTTCCCTCCACCTCTGACATATATATCCTCTTGGTCAATCTTTCCTCACTCATTCTGTCCATGTGACCAAACCATTTCAAAACACCCTCTTCTGCTCTCTCAACCACACTCTTTTTATTACCATACATCTCTCTTACCCTAATATTACTTACTCAAACAAACCACCTCACACCACATATTGTCCTCAAACATCTCATTTCCAGCACATCCACCCTCCTCTGCACAACTCTATCCATTGCCCATGCCTCACAACCATATAACATTGTTGGAACTGCTATTCCTTCAAACATACCCATTTTTGCTTTCCGAGATAATGTTCTCGACTTCCACACATTCTTCAACGCTCCCAGAACTTTCGCCCCCCTCCCCCACCCTATGAGTCACTTCCGCTTCCATGGTTCCATCCGCTGCCAAATCCACTCCCAGATATCTAAAGCACTTCACTTCCTCCAGTTTTTCTCCATTCAAACTTACCTCCCAATTGACTTGTCCCTCAACCCTACTGTACCTAATAACCTTGCTCGTATTCACATTTACTCTCAGCTTTCTTCTTTCACACACTTTACCAAACTCAGTCACCAGTTTCTGCAGTTTCTCACAAGAATCAGCCACCAGCGCTGTATCATCAGCGAACAACAACTGACTCACTTCCCAAGCTCTCTCATCCACAACAGACTGCATACTTGCCCCTCTTTCCAAAACTCTTGCATTCATCTCCCTAACAACCCCATCCATAAACACATTAAACAACCATGGAGACATCCCCTTCCGCAAACCTACATTCACTGAGAACCAATCACTTTCCTCTCTTCCTACACGTACACATGCCTTACATCCTCGATAAAAACTTTTCACTGTTTCTAACAACTTGCCTCCACACCATATATTCTTAATACCTTCCACAGAGCATCTCTATCAACTCTATCATATGCCTTCTTCAGATCCATAAATGCTACATACAAATCCATTTGCTTTTCTAAGTATTTCTCACATACATTCTTCAAAGCCAACACCTGTTCCACACATCCTCTACCACTTCTGAAACCACACTGCTCTTCCCCAATCTGATGCTCTGTACATGCCTTCACCCTCTCAATCAAAACCCTCCCATATAATTTTCCAGGAATACTCAACAAACTTATAGCTCTGTAATTTGAGCACTCACTTTTATCCCTTTTGCCTTTGTACAATGGCACTATGCAAGCATCCCACCAATCCTTAGGCACCTCACCATGAGTCATACATACATTGAATAACCTTACCAACCGGTCAATAATACAGTCAACCGCATTTTCAATAAATTCCACTGCAATACTATCAAAACCCGCTGCCTTGCCAGCTTTCATCTTCAGCAAAGCGTTTACTACCTCTTCTCTGTTTACCAAATCATTCTCCCCAACCCTCTCACCCTGCACATCGAAACCACAGCTCCCTATGTATATCCAAGCCCCACAGACCTTTCCATGGTTTATCCCAGAGGCTTCACATGCCCTGGTTCAGTCCATTGAGAGCACATCAATCCGGGTATACTACATTGTTCCAATTCACTCTATTCCTTGCACGCCTCTCAACCTCCTGTATGTTCAAGCCCTGATTGCTCAAAATCTTTCTGACTCCATCCTTCCACCTCCAATTCGGCCTCCCACTTCTCCTTCTTTCCTCCACCTTTGACACATATATCCTCTTTGTCAATCTTTCCTCACTCATTCTCTCTATGTGTCCAAACCATTTCAACACACCCTCTTCTGCTCTCTCAACTACACTCTTTTTACTTCCACCCATCTCTCTTACCCTTTCATTCCTTACTGAATTAAACCACCTCACACCACATATTGTCCTCAAGCATTTCATTTCCAACATGCATCCTCCTCCGTACAACCCTATCTATAGCCCGTGCCTCGCAACCATACAGAATTGTTGGAACTACTGTTCCTCCAAACATACCCATTTTTGCTCTCCGAGATAACATTCTCTCCTTCCAAAAATTCTTCATCGCTCCCAGAACTTTTAACCCCCTCCCCCACCCTGTGACTCACTTCCACTTTCATGGTTCCATCCCCTGCTAAGTCCACTCCCAGATATCTAAAACACTTCACTTCCTCCTGTTTTTCTCCATTCAAACTTACATCCCAATCAACTTGTCCCTCAACCTTACTGAACCTAATAACCTTGCTCTTATTCACATTTAATCTCAATTTTCTCCTTTCACACACTTTTCCAAACTCAGTTGCCAACTTTTGCAGTTTCTCACACGAATCAGCCACTAGAGCTGTATCATCAGCGAACAACAACTGACTCACTTCCCAAGCCCTCTCATCCCGAACAGACTGCATACTTGCCCCTCTCTCCAAAACTCTTGCATTCATCTCCCTAACCACCCCATCCATAAACAAAATAAACAACCATAGGGACATCACACACCCCCACCACAAATCGACATTCACTGGGAACCAGTCACTATCCTCTCTTCCTACTTGTGCTTGATAAAAACTTTTCACTGCTTTTAGCAACTTACCTCCCAAAAAGCATTGCTATCAACCCTGTCATATGCCTTCTCCAGATCCATAAATGCTTTATACAAATCCATCTGTTTTTCTATGTATTTCTCACACATTCATCAAAGCAAACTCTTGATCCACACACATCCTCTACCACTTCTGAAACCTTGATCGCTCAAAATCTTTTCACTCCATCCTTCAAACTCCAATATATGGAAATGTGGAATGCTGACAGTTAACAAAGCCAACATTCAATCAATGTGGATGAGGAATATCAAGTAGTACAGTGTTCATAAAAAGAACCTTGTCTGCTTCCCCATACAAATTCAAAGGCAATGTCACACTTACATGTTATTATTTGTCATCTCTCCTTTGGCCTTGATTACCATATGCAGATGCCTGGGTATGGAAGTAATGAGGTTCCAAAGTATTCAAAGTCCACCTTTTGGTTTCGTAGGGTCTTGATATCTTGAATGAGGTGAAGCACTGACAAGGTGTTGCAGGAAGCAGCCTCCTGGTCATGCATTCTGAGCATCCAGTGCACCTAAAAATCTCATGTGTACCCACATTTTCTTGCTTCCAGCTGAGAATTTGGACCTTCTCCCAAGAAATTTAAGTGCCAACTATCTTAAAGCATGGGTGACAGAAATAGTTCTTCCCTGAGGCAAAATTCCCAAAATGATGTAGTGGCTTGGAAGGGTAAAGAAAGAACATCATTCTTTCAAGATACCCTGAGGCACACTGAAGCTAGTTGCTGGTGCTGACACCATTAGAAACATGAATTTCTGAGACCAAATGTATGATGATTCCACTTTGAGAGTGTCATATGCATGTACCCGTAATAAACCTCAGTGGTGTATCGCCTTTGGAAATATATGGGAGGGTGAACATGGCTTTTTGGAGCCACTGTATATTATACAAATATGGTAAGGAATGTGCTTTTTTACTTACATAACATGGAGCATGCTGGGCATCAGAAAAACCAACACAGGTGTGAGCATGGCTGAGGCGGCCTGGATAATGAGTCGTGTTACAGGCATCAACAGCAAGTGAGGGCACAGGCAGGTAGTGAAGAAACTGGCTCTCACTGCCCAATCCTGGAGGGCATCATTATCGTCAGGGACAAAAATGCGAGACTTAATAAATGAAAATTAGAGACAAAGAGGAGTGGAGACTACACGAGGTTCAGTGAAAACTTGCCAGAGAGTAAATAAGATAAATTTTTGAAGGAGTGGGTAAAAGGCAAATAATATTCAAGTCTACACCTTAAAGTATTAAAACAAGAGATGGTGAGTACAATAAAAATTTTTGCACTATTTTCTCATCTTTTTCTATGTATCTAAAATTTTAGAGAAACACGTTGTACTACGGAGAACATTATACTTGAAGGTTAACAGTGAAATCTTGAGTTTTCGTCTAGATAATTATGATAAAAAAATAATGACTAATGTCTCGGTTAAATCAAGTACTGCATCATATCATCAGTCATAAGAATTTGTTTCACAATAATTGATGGAATCTTATATTGAAAATATCATCAGTTATAATTTTCTTGAAGAATATGAAAAGTAACAGAAGAATGAGGAAAGTTTGCTTATTATCAATTATCTTTAACTCTGTGGAAATCTATTACTGTTTTCACAGTGTGGAACAAGTAAATACCACTTTTCAGTTATAAACATTTTTAATTCATGTCCAATGTACTAAAATGAAAAATGGACTTCCACACCATGTTGAATCATTTTAATGTATGGTGAAAAATATGAATCACTTACATTAGTAATTATAATCACAGTACAAATGCTTCTTTTTTTCAATCTTCATTCTAAGTTGAATCATTATATAAGACTAAGGTCCACATTCTTACCTTCATCCTCACATATAGAACAATTCCACTGCGCCCAACTGAAATTTTCTGCTTTCTTCACCTCTTCAACACTTTAACTTTTCTCTCTGTACTTTAGTTTACAGTATACATATACTCTTTACTAATCTATTGTCTGCAATACATTTTACGTGAGCATTTCATCTTGAAATATTCATTTATGCACAACTCAAATGATTTTTCATACCACACATCTTTCTAAATCTTCAATATATACTCTCTTCTCTGGCACTAAGTACAGTCCAACCACAGAGCGAATGTTACCCATCTCTATTACTTTAACATTTCAACTAATCTGATGTACACAACTGGGGGTTTTTCATTCAAAAATTAGATCTGGGGCAAATACTCTACGAAGTTTCTTGCTCTCCCCATACTTAAAATTTTCCCATCTACCACAGCTTCAAGTGAACCTCTGACTTTCCTACTTCATAAGCTTTCTTTAAGCTTCAACTTTCTCACAACTATCCTTACTTAGCTTCATTTAAAAATACCTACCATCATCCGTAACTTCCATCTCATTCAAAACTGACATTATAATGTGACAGTTCCCTTTCAAAAACAAGAATCTTACTCTTAACTGTATCCTCTCTTATTTACCCATCGAATAAAGCTGCAATCCTACCTAAATCCTCTAATTCACATAACAAAATAGCATCATCTGCATACTACAACTGTGGTGCCTTCCATTTTATTCCACCATGGTTCAGCACTATCTTCTATCCATTCATCTATCAACCTAGCTATCTATATAGTGCTAGACGCCTTATCATCTCACATAATGCTCTAACCATAAAACACACCCTTGCTGCATTCCCACAGGTAATTCAAACCAATTACCCATACTTCCACTTACTCTCATACATGCTTTAATTCCATTAGTAAAGCTCTTAACAGCATTTGACAAGAAGGACTTGCACTTTCTTATGTGCTGCCACAGTAAAAATAAAAAAAGGCTCACCATATCACCCTTTGTCTGATATATTTCTTTTCATAACTCTCTGCTGTTTCCTGCCTTAGCAAGGTAAAGCCACGAACAGACAAACAAAAAGGCTTAAATTGCTCACATCCACTCTCTAGCTGTCATGCATACCGCACTGAAACCAAAGCCCATCACCTACAGACAAACCACATAGACCATTCTGTGGTTTCTCCTGACTGCTTCATATGCCCTAGTTTAGCCCAATGAAAGCACATCACCTCCCCACCCTCCCCTTGTGTCCCACATTGCTCTAAGTCATTCTGTCCTATTTACACCTTTCACCCTCCCGAACCTTCAGCCCATAACACCTCAAAGCCTTTCACTCCATCCTTCCTTTTCTTTCTCAGTCTCTCCCTTCCCTTGCTTCCTCTACTTTCCCATCTAGATTCTCTTTGTCCACTCCATACATCCCATTCATAGCACACGTAGGTCAGCTTTCTCAACCAGACTTGCACTCTCTTATACTGCCACTTCTTACACATACCTCACAACACATACTGTCCTCAGACATTTAATTTTCAAAACTTCCATTTTCCTCTGCTCTTTTGCATTAAGGGCCTAACAGTTACATCCATATAAAACTACTATGATTATTACGTCTCCAAACATACTAATCTTTGCCCTCACACAAACTAACTTCTCATTCCAAACACTCCTCAATGCACCCATGACCATGGCCCCTTTTCCATCCTATAACTCACTTCACCTCCCATAAACTTATATATTAAAGATTTTAATATCCATCATTCAGCATTTATGTGTTTGAAAAGAAAAAATCCTATACAAAATGCAGATTTATAAAGCTGTGTTTAAAAGCCCAATCAGACCTTCACTCTGCTGGGGATATCTATGATGCAGGTATGGTCTTATCTTAAGAAAAACTGTATTTACAGTTTGTTAGAGATTGTTAGGGAGGTGAATGCAAGAGTTCTGGAAAGAGGGGCAAGTATGTTGTGGACGAGAGAGCTTGGGAAGTGAGTCAGTTGTTGTTCGCTGATGATACAGTGCTGGTGGCTGATTCGAGTGAGAAACTGCAGAAGCTGGTGACTGAGTTTGGTAAAGTGTGAGAAAGAATAAAGCTGAGAGTATACGTGAATAAGAGCAAGGTTATTAGGTACAGTAGAGTTGAGGGACAAGTCAACTGGGAGGTAAGTTTGAATGGAGAAAATTGGAGGAAGTGAAGTGTTTTAGATATCTGGAAGTGGATTTGGCCGCGGATGGAACCATGGAAGCAGAAGTGAACCACAGGGTGGGGGAGGGGGCAAAAGTTCTGGGAGCACTGCAAAATGTATGGAAATCGAGAACGTTACCTTGGAAAGCAAAAATGGGTATGTCTGAAGGAATAGTGGTTCCAACAATGTTATATGGTTGCAAGGCATGAGCTATAGATAGAGTTGTGCAGTGGAGGGTGGATGTGCTGGAAATGAGATGTTTGAGGACAATATGTGGTGTGAGGTGGTTTGATCGAGTAAGTAATGAAAGGGTAAGATATATGTGTGGTAATAAAAAGAGTGTGGTTGAGAGAGCAGAAGAGGGTGTTTTGAAATGGTTTGGTCACATGGAGAGAATGAGTGAGGAAAGATTGATAAAGAGGATATATGTGTCAGAGGTGGAGGGAACGAGGAGAAGTGGGAGACCAAATTGGGGGTGGAAAGATGGAGTGAAAAAGATTTTGAGTGATCGGGGCCTGAATATGCAGGAGGGTGAAAGGCGCGCAAGGAATAGAGTGAATTGGAACGATGTGGTATACCAGGGTGGATGTGCTGTCAATGGATTGAACCAGGGCATGTGAAGCATCTGGGGTTAACCATGGAAAGTTTAGTGGGGCCTGGATGTGGAAAGGGAGCTGTGGTTTTGGTGCATTATACATGACAGATAGAGACTGAGTGTGAATGAATGTGGCCTTTGTTGTCTTTTCCTAGCCTTTCCTCCTGCACATGCAGGGGGAGGGGGCTGTCATTTCATGTGTGGCAGGGTGGGAACAGGAATGAATAAGGGCAGACTATGAATTATGTACATGTGTCTATATGTATATATATGTATGTGTATATATATATGTTGAAATGTATAGGTATGTATATGTGCCTGTGTGGACATGTAGGTATATACATGTGTATGTGGGTGGGTTGGGCCATTCTTTCGTCTGTTTCCTTGCGCTACCTCGCTAATGTGGGAGAGATCGACAAAGTATAACATATATATAATACATACAAATAAATAGATACAAGGGTGACAAAATAACATCCCACACACACTTATGAAGTTTCAGGGAATAAAAACCACCAGTGCGTACACAAAGAAGCTATTCTTCATCAGTTCCTGGTGCTATCTCACAACATGAGATGTGGCAAACACATGAAAAAACCATACAGAGTCTAAACTGCTTACCAGCTTTCCTATTAATTTTATAACATACCTTTCCTATATAAATAAATGCTACATAAACCTCTTTTTGCCTACTGCTTTTACCTTTTGTAAACTTTCCTTGTACTTTGACCACAGGGGATTCACTGAGCATATCAATAGAATCAAATGCTATCCTACCAAAAATCTCATGGCCTTTACTTCTGTTACACTGGATGAATTATTCTCATTCAGTCATTAGGGAAATGACCACTTTTTCATACCACCATACACAATTTCCAAATCTAACATCCATCTGTACCCCAGCTATTCCATTTTTTAGATGCATCATTACCCTTCTTTTATAAATAGGAAAAATATTACTAAATCTTTGATCTATGATCTTACCATTCTCAGTTCGGGTCCAACCAGCCACAACACAATGGGCATCACTGGCTGGAGGACCATCAGGTACACAAACTGGCTGGGTGTTTTGGCCTAGCACCAAAGGAATTTCCAGGCGCAGGAGTACAGCATCACCAGTCCACAGTCCCCCAGTCCTCACAGTTCCAGGAAACCGAACCATATTGGCAACATAATGGAACTGTGTGGTAGTAGTAGGAGTGGCCACACCAGCCACCACTGCCCATGTTCCATGGTCTAGCCCATTCTCTCTGGGGGAAAATTTAGAAGAATTACTTATAATGTTCAACAATCTAGTAAACTGTCTCTTACTGAAAAGAAGTGATTTAAGCTGCTACAAAATTTTTGTTGAGGCTACAATTTCCAAATACAGATGTCCATTAATTCTCACACCATTATGTGATTATATGTCTTTGCAAACGAATTAGTTCCTACACTCATGGGGGCCCCCAGTTTAAAACCTCTCTGTCTTATCACAAAGTCTCTTAAATTTCTTTATATTGTCCATGTTCCCAGCTTCACTTGGTTCACTCCATTTGTTTACACTTCTTGCTACAGGTGTTGGCAATAAATAAGGAACATCATTTGATCATGCTGAAATTTTCTTGGAACTGTATTCTAGTTATAAATATAATTCTAATTCCCTTTAATTCTGATTCAAAGTTTTTAAATTTTTTAGGTATGAAAAATAATGAATCAGTTCAACACTGGGTAGTACAAATTTCTTTGTGATTTATTCAAAGAAACGGTCACCGAAGAGAGTGCAGAATCAATTCAAAGAAAATTCCCAGCATCTCATGTACCTGCTTACAATAAAATTAAGCATTAATGCACTGGCTCATCTTAAACACATAAGTTAGGGCTTTCCTGAACAACATGTTTGTGTTCATATCCCAGAAACTACCACGACTGAATGACAATGTATTCTCAGCTGAAACAGAAATCAGTTGCATAGCAGTGCAGTGAATATAAAATGAAAAGACTGGGCTTTTCCTCTACAAAATTCAACATTTCCAGGCACTTACCAAAAATGATTACAGCAAAAAAATGAAGACCTTAATACTGAAGACGTTATATTCCATGATAATTGTCAAAATACATTACTGGGATAATGATTAAAACTTCCATTCTTCCAAAGAGTTGCTCCATCTGTACAAAGGACTGATTCATTTTCATATAAAGTACCGCTCTCACTTCTGGGTGGTTCTAACTCTACATCCTTACTTGATAGAGTCAAAAGCAGTCTGATTTATAAACTGTCCCAGGCTGACTTCCAAACCTGATCCTCTTGCACTATACTGCAATTTCGGTTCACTTTTCCTCTTCTAAAAGTATCACTTCGGTTTTTTCTTCCCAGAGCTGGCTACTTGTGTGCCCCTACAACTAGCTAGACCATGCAATACTTGGCAAGCTGCTGCGTCACATGATTGCTGTGTGGCTGTTGGCAACTAAAGGGTGGGCTGTTTTGATAACTGTTCCTTTCAATACACCTCAAGGCTTTGGAACTCTCTACCTTCTCATGTCTTTCCTAACAACTATGACTTAGCACATTTTAAAAGACAGGTTTTGCACTTCCTCAAAAATTTGTAAATGCCTTCCCTTATTTCTTCTTTTCCTTTTTATAATCCTCTTTATATTTCAATTATGGCCTAGCCTTGATGTGGACATTTGTCTGTGTAAGGAAAAAAAAAAAGTAGCACGTCTTTGGAAACTGGAAAAGATACGAGAACATGAAAAAGCACAACTTCGCATTGTAAAAATTTCTATATGGAGTGAAGTAAATTTCTCATGAGTCTACATTACTTTTTCTTTAAGAGATTCTAAATCTCAAACAACAATAACAGTGGCACCACATATTTTTCTTCTCATTCTGAAAACTTATCCATAAAACAGTATAAAACGGTGTTAGAAAAATGTAAATCTGTGGTTTCAACAAGGAAAAAGCCTCATGCCACACCTCTTTCGAATGTTTTGCTTGTCTGAGGGAAAAAGTCTCTTATTTTGTCATGCATTAGTCACAAATCTGAGTTCTCAATACCTCCCCATGTGTGTGTGTGTGTGTGTGTATGTGTGTGCATCCATTAATAGGAGTAAAGACAGAGTACTTACACACTATGTTAAGAGACAGGACAACATGAGTGTAAAACTCTCTCACCCCAACACACACATACAAACACAACGTGAGTGTAAAACTCTCTCCCCCCAACACACATGTAGTAATCACATATAAAAACACATACACATATTCCATTACTGGTTTAAAAGCTGTAATGACGTCTTCCTCTCTCCCTCTTTTTTTCCAACATCACAAAGTCTATTACTGCTACTACATCCCTGCACTGTAGCTTAACTCCATCATATCATGTACAAGTTCAGTTACTGTACTTGTCAGACAGTACAGAAATGGGGCCCCCTTAAGTGTAAAACTTACAGTAAAATTTACAGTACAAATAAGTAATTACTAGATCTTTTCTTAACATGTGTTTCTATCATGGTGATGTATATACACTAATTCAGGTAGAGCGATCTTATAAATATTTCTGTCACCTTCTCCATACACATGAAGGAGGTTTTGAAACTGAATAGTAATGTATTAAACACTGTACGACAATTTAAAATAACCTCTTGCAATCCAAATTACACAGTATATTGACCCATCTCTCTTACTTAAAGTTCAGAATATCTGTTACTCACATTCTCCTCTCTGAAACCATACTTTCTCTCACTTGGGTAATTTGATCTCCACTACTCCTCTACCACTGATCCCTCATTTATCAGCTTTTGAACATCTGCATTGACCTATCAAATCATCTGCATAAACCTTGAGACACAGGGTAATATTTCTCTATGACCATGTACATTAATGGATCGAGATTCTTCATTATTCTGTTTATTTTGCTTGATAATCTCAATGTTTTCCATACACTCTTTCACATCCCATCTTGTTAAAGTTGGAAGTGACATTTCCTCTATCATAACCACAATTTTAAACTTTCTCCATTCTTACCATTTGTTATTTGAATAATAATTTGCTCCTATAAATATGTGAAAAAATTTTGGATTACCCCCTTGTCTTGTCCATCAATCTATTTCTGAATTCACTATCATTATTATACAATTATCATACAATTTAACTCTTTAACTCTTATGTGAGTTAAAGCAATACTACTATAAAATGTTAAATGACAATGGATGTAAAATCATAAAGGTAAATGCCTGATTCCTATTCAAATAGTTCAGTTCTCACCTTGGTGTAATATTTCACGGTCAAGTCATGCTCCCTCTAGTTAAAACATCTCGTGCATAAAAAAAAGAAAAAATTTGTAAAAGCAATTTTAAGTGCATATCATGAATATGGAATACTACCCTTATATCCTTATTCTAATTCAGGAGACACTATAACAAAAGGGTGTCATACTTGGAAGAGAGGCAAGAGTATGCAGCGAGGACCCAGCTGGGAGCAACAATAGATGCAGTGCAGGACTGGGAACGTGCATGGGTAACATTGTAAGGGTGAGTTCGTAGCAACAGAGCCAGAGAGGGCCACACTCCCTCTGTGGCAGGTGGTCTTACTTCTCCTGCGAGATGATCCTCCTCTAACACATCATCTCCTAGGCTCCATGAACCACATACTGCAAGGGAAAGGGGTGATTAAATGAGGGTAAAGGGTATTGGGATAGAGACAGCAAAGAAAAGGAAGAGAAAATGAATGAGAATGAGGGTATAGTGCAAGGATGTTACAAATGGGTACTGAAAAAAGGTGTGAGTCAGAAAGAGGTTGCAGTGACATGGAGAAGTAAGGGGAAAGGAAAAAAGTCTAGTAAAAGAGAGTAGTAAAAGGAAAGGAGAATAGGAGCAGGGAGAACATAACAGGGAATGGCAAAAAATAAAAAGAAAAAGTATGGAAGGGGCATTTAGGATGCATTAAGAGATATCAATTTGGTTAGAACACTCAGTAGGGCCAATCAATCTTTTTTTAAATAACTTATGCATGTCCATTTATGGTGGTCATATGATTCTAAACAGGATCATAAAGTGATTACATGATGTATGCAGTTAAAAAATAGTGTGAGACCTTACTATAAAAGGAATCTCAAGTATGTGAATGTATGAATCAATCTGCAAAAAAGTAATACCGAAATGGGGAAAGAGTAAAATTGTATGAAGCTGGTGCAAAGAAAACCTCAGTGGACAGCATAATGAGATTCAAGATTTTAAAAGATTTATATTCCAGAATGCCTACTGTGCACAAGTAAAAGTAGGGTGTGAAACGTGAAGGTGTCCCTGAATGATATATCATTTGAAATTCAGTATGATTGTACTAAATTTTAGGGACTCTGGTATGAGAGTCAGAAAACCTCAGATTCAAATGGAATACTCCAAGTGTTGCCAACCTCAGTGAATCAAAATATTTACTAAATTACCATACACTTGAAGGATATCAAAACAGGAAACAATGTGAGTGACTGACATGGAAGAGTAAACAAAAGGGGCCTATGAATTTTTGTAAAGAAGTGTAACTGTGAGTAAAGACAGATGACTGAATATTTACAACCATAATGTAACACTAATACCTGAATATGCAAAATACTCCATGGTTTTTTTATTTGTATGGAAACAAGATACATGTATATTACTGTTTTCTGTTTTGGGGGATGAAATGAAGATATTTAGAAGTGGAATCAGTTATGAAGAAACACCAGGACTAGACAGTTTTAATAGGTCCACAACAAGTAGAAAACTTGAAGAAGTAACTAAGTATGAAACATTTGGGGTCAGTATTTTAGATAGGCTTTTTTAAATGATTAGGAAACAGGATAAGAAGTTAATGCTATTAGAAGTGGAAGTACAGAACCTTAGGGATCAAGTTAAAGATCATGAAAGATGTCACCAGATGATAAAGGAACTTAATGATCCAAGAAATAAAGTAACTGGATATCAACAGTTTAAGGGGGAGGGGGGGGGGGATTCAAGAGATAACACAATCACAGAAAAACAGCTAAATTCATTAAAAGCAAATAAGTTCCAATGAGTCTTTTCAAGGTATTCTTGAGGCTGTTTAGCTGAAGAAATGTACTACGATACATAAATTATCTACTGGCAACAAATCACTCAACTCCACTTACACCTTTCACCCTCATGCATGTTCTGGCCCTGATAGCTCAGAATCTTTTTTTACTCCATCCTTTTACCTCCAATTTGGTCTTCTGCTTCTCCTTGTTCTCTTCACCTGACACACATATCCTATTTGTCAATCTTTCCTCACTCATTCTCTCAATACATCCAAACCATTTCAACACACCCTCTTCTGCTCTCTCAACCACACATCTCTCTCACCCTTTCATTACTTACTTGATTAAACCACCTCACACCATATATCATCCACAAACATTTCACTTCCAACATATCCACTCTCCTCCACACAACCCTATCTATATCCCATGCCTTGCAACCACATAGTAATGTTGTAACTACTATTCCTTCAAGCATACCCATTTTTACTCTCAGACATAACATTCTCTCTTTCCACACAGTCTTCATTGCTCCCAGAACCTTTGCCCCCTCCCCTACCCTACGACTCACTTTTGCTTCAATGGTTACATCATCCACTTCCCAAACTCAGGGTTGCCAAATCTTGCTTCAAAGCTGCACAATGCCAAAACCAGTGCAAATCATAAATATTGGATCTCACCCCATATCTTCAAAATCAGAGCCAACTTACAATTCAAAGCATTATAATCATGCTTAGCACCCTAAAGTCAGTAGAGAGTAAAAATTTTATTTCAGAAACATTTTGGATGTTGATCAGTGTAATGGGGGATTTCAATCATAAGGAGATAGACTATCAGAAACTGAATTCTTATGAGTCAGGGAATCATGTATACACAACTTCTTAGAGCATGTACAGGAAATTTTCCTTTACCAGAATGTCAATGAATTTACTAAAAAGAGAAGGTCTGATTCATCCACATTACAAGACCTTATTGTCATACATACTAGCATGGATACTAAAAATATCATAAATGATACACCACTTGGAAAAAGTGATCATGTAATGTTTAAATTTGACTGTATGGTGAACAAGGGAGTTAGAAGAGCAGAGAGAAAATAGGACTTCAGGAAAAGATACAATCATGGAAATAATACAGAACTTAACGATTTCTATGGTAACACAGACTGGATGTGTACCTCTAGCTCAAAATACAGAGGAATCATTAAGAAAGAGGGAAAAATGGTTTAATTAAAGATATCGATAACTAAGGGAGCTTAGAGGTGTGCAGTGGTGGAGATACAAATGCCATTCCAGCCAGCCAGCTTATGCAAGGTATAAGAGAACAAAACGAGTTTTGCTGGTAAATAGAGGAAGAACAGAGAAATTCTAAAAGAACACTGGCAATAAGGCAAGTGAAAATACTGAGGTCTACCATAAATTCTTCAGGAGTATATTGTCAATTAAAGAGCAGCTGGTCAAATTAAGGTATTCAGAGGGAAAAATAGCTGAAGATTATGTAAGGATATGTAAGGAACTGAATGAAAAAAAAATCATGGGTGGTTTTATAGTAGAAGACATTGTAGCACCAACACTAGTGAGAAGAGATGGGATAGGAAGTTATATAATGCAATGAGATATCTAGAGGAAACATTAACAGAATAGTGAAAGGTCTTGAACTCAACAAGATTCATCGTCTTGATGAAATTTTACCACAGGTGCATAAACAGTGACAGACATATTAATATAATGATAAAGATATTGTTAGAAAGAGGCAAAGTGCCAAGGGAGTGGAAATGGGCAAACATCACACCCAAGAGAGACCAAGAAGCAATAAATTACAGACCAGTCTCCTTGATGAATATGGTGTGTAAGGTACTGGAAAAGTTAATCAGTAAGCAAATGGATGACTTTTCACAAAAGAGAAATTACCTAATTAAGAAGCAACATGGTTTTAGGGAAAGGAAGTAGTGTGTGATAAACCTCTCAGATTTCTATAAAAGTGAGCTCTGTCTTAGACAAAGGGGAAGGCTGGGTAGATTGTTTGTATCTTGACTGCCAGAAACCATTTGACAATGTACTGCATGGGACACTGATTAAGAAGCTAGACTATCAGAAAGGAATAAGGGAAGAGACTCCTCTGATGGATACAAGCTTAACTTAGTGGAAGGATCTAAGGGATACACATCAGTGGAGCCTTCTCCAAATGGTTAAGGGTCATCAGTGGAATGCCTTAAGGATGTCTTATGACCATTTCTCTTCTTAATCTATAAGAATAAGCTACCTAAAGGTATGGATTCCTACCTGAAATTGTTTGTAGATGATGCAAATGTCATGAAGGAAATAAAAGTGAGCAGGGTTGCATGTACTTACAGGGAAACCTGGGCAGACTTCAGATGAAATTCAACCAAAGAAAATGTATGATAATGAGGATGGGATAGAGTGAAAAAAGACCACAATGTGATTTTAAAATAGCAGGATATAAGTTTCATGACTTCGGAGTTGACATCATCGCTAACCTGTCACAAGAGTCCAACATTGGAAGAACAGTAAAGTAGACAAGCTGTATTATGGGAAATACATGAATAGCTTTCAAATATACTGATTAGAAAATATCTACCAAACTGTTCATTTCCTACATAATGCTAAAACAAGAATATGCTTCTCAAGTTTGGTCACTACATCTAAAGAGGCATTGGTGTAAGTGTGTGTGTGTGTGTGTGTGTGTGTGTGTGTGTGTGTGTGTGTGTGTGTGTGTGTGTGTGTGTGTGTCTGTCTGTCTGTGTGAAGACAAGGTGCATATATACAAGATTAAGAGATGGGCCAGTAGAAGTGTAAAACTTTCTTCCCATATAACACAAATAATAATCATAGAGTTAAAAGAGAAGGTCAAGAGGAGGGAAACAAAGATAGTACCAAAATCAAGAAAGCCAAGTTAAACTGAAAGGCTAAAGGCATTAAATCTAAGCACCTTGGAAGAGAAAAGAGTGAGAGGTGATCTGGTAACAACCTTTAAGTTTTATTAGCAGATCAACTGCGTGGACAGTGAATAGTTCTTCAAAAGAAGGATAGAGTAACCAGTAGACATAACATGAAATTGTTAAAACTGATGTAAAGAAGTACTTTAATAGTATGAGTTGTGGATGAATGGAACAGATTACTAAGGACATGGTTAATGCAGATAGCATAAATGAATTTAAGATGATGTACGACAGTAGAGAATGTTCAAGAGATGTGGCCCCAGAAGTGTAAAACTCCCTCCCCATACAACAGAAATGGGTTATTACAGACAAGCAAAAAATAAAAGGGAAAATCCCAACTTACAGTGCTGATCACAAGCCAGATGCACCAGCATGTCACTTGAGCAGTCAGAAGTGAGGACAAATTGTACAGGTGTGAGGGCAAGGGCTGAGGCCTTGGAAGCCAATCTGACCCTAGGGCGTGGTACAGCTTCTACCACACGTTTCACTTCAGTGCTGAGTAAAGCTGCTGCTCCCAGCTGCTCACAAACTAGGGCACCCCACTGGGTTGTCCAGCCCTCTCCACACACTGCTTTCCATCGGTAGCCTCCTCTCCTGAAAAATTAAAATTTCATCATTTCTCCCGTTACTGCTGTACTGGCTCATCCAGCCCTCTTCACACATTACTCCTCAATAAGTTCTCTCTACTCCCAGAAATTCTTTCATCATAAGTGCTTCAACATATCTGATCAAGTGACTTGCATCACTGTAAGTCAAGTGTTCATAAATGGACAAGTATTAAGCATTTGTTCATACAGATAATAGTGTAATGTTTCATGAAAGCGAGGCTGACTCACATGACTAGAATTTTTCTCCCATTCCAAGAGCTCATTCAAGAAAATATCTTCATCTGTATAAAGTTTCATAAGTTCTCATGTTAATACTGTTGGATTAAGAATAAAAAAGTACTCTAAGGTATCAAGGAAGACCCTGCTGTATCCTGAAGAATAAAAAAGTCATTTAATAGATAGTCTAAAGTAATGTACATAGCAGATGACTGTGCTATTAATGATTTTCTCCAAAGACCTCTAATGATGACAGAGCACAAATAATCACATTATGTTCTAATATTGAATTTCTAAGCTATTGAAGATAAAGCAATGGAAGCTTAAGTCATAAAATGCAATCATATCAAGATTCTTCCTGGAAGCAACATGACATGGCAATGCTGTACAGATTTCTGTCTCATCTACAGGAATCAGTAAAAAATGCTGCCTTATCGTAAATGAGAGTACTTGGCTGTTCTCTAATGAAAAGAATAATGCATGATATGTTTGTAAATGATGGCTGTAAGCATGAAGGATGTGACAGGGATGACTGTGAGTGAGGGGTGTGACAGCAGTAGTGTGTGAGGGTGAAGAAGTGAGGTTTGGTTAGGAAGATGTGTACACTGCATGATGGTATGTTATATATGGATGGGAAATGTGAGAGGTGGCTAGGATGAGATGTGCGTGGATGAAGTGTGTAATTACCTATTTTCTACAATGTGAGAAGAGGGAGTTTTAAACAACTGGGGCCCCATCTCTTAACCATCCTCTACCATCATATAACTCTTAAAATTTCCGTATGATGTCTGCTTTAACCACATATTCATTCATTTATTTCAGTTGTCTACCATTCATATATTATGAAAGTAATTCACATCTTTTTTAACAAGTTTCTTACTTGATTTCATGTTAAGCCCCCCCGGTTGTTCTATCTCTATATCTTTCAATGAGCTGATCAGTCAATGTCATCAATCTATTCTCAAAACTTAAAGGTTCGGATTAAGTCACCTCTCATTCTTTTCTCTTTCATGGCAGGCAAATATAAAGCATCTAGCGTTTCCCTGTAATTCAGTTTGCTTAATTCTAACGTCATATCAGGACCTTCTCTATTAGCTCTTTGTGATTTTTCAGTTACATTGACCAAACTTGAAATGCATATTCTAGTTTTGGTTTTACATATGATGTGAACAGTTTTCTGAATATTCCCTCATCCATGAACTCAAATGTAATCATAACAATAGCAAGTAGACATTTGGTATCTTTATCTAAGCTCTTAAGAAGAGAATCCTGAGACATGGAAAGGGCATTGTCTACTCCCGAGTCTCTCACACTCACAATGCTAAAATCTATTTCTAGATGGATATTTATATCAGTGCTTTCTTCCAATATCATACATCCTCAATGCTTTACATTTACTTGGGTTAAACTTCACCAATCACTTATCAAACCAACTTTGGAGTCTACCGATGTCTTCTTGTAACTTTATGCAATCTTCCACACTTTTCCCTTCCCTTGTAACTTGCACCATCTGCAAATGTATTCATGCACAGATCCATACCTTCTGGTAAGTTGTTTATATAAGTCAAAAAAGTAATTGTCCCAGAACAGAACCCTGCTGGTGAACTCAACACATTCTGAGAAGGAGTCTCTGATTGCATCCTTTGCCTCCTTCCACCAAGATAAAATATGCACTGAAGGACTCCCCTCCTTATTCCTGCCTAGTGATCCAGTTTCTTAACTAGCCTTATTTGTGGGACAGCGTCAGATGCTTCCTGGCATCCACCCAACCTTCTCTTTTGTCTTAAAAAGAGCTCACTCTCTTGTTGAAATCTAAGAGGTTTGTTATACATGACCTTATTTCCTATAGTTATCTTTCTCAATACTGCATGTCTAGATGAGCCATCAACTACTGTTTCCTGAAACTGGATGTTATCTCTTATTACGCAAGCCAATCCTCCTCCTCCTTTGTCTTCTAATGCCTTCCTCACTACCATATAACCCTCAGGACAGAAAAGGCAAAATCTTATCTTTATAGTAAGCTTTGTTTCCACAAATCTAACAATATTTACCATGTACTAGTATGTCACTAGTTTTGTATACAATATTTTCAGCCTCACATTACCATCACCAAATATTCCTGCCTGCAGGGGTGGTATGTCCTCTTGCCTCAATTGGCATCTCATTTTTTGCCTTCAGAAAGTATTCTTGTTTGCTGTTTCATGGTAATATTCTCCCATTTGGAGAAGGCTCCTCTGAACATTTGTCCCTTGTTCCCCTCCGCGAAGATAATCAATCCATCTGAGAAATTTCTTTCTTATTCCTGCCTTCTGTTCCATTCCTTAATCAGCCTCCCATGCAATACTGTCAATGGTTTTCTGACAATCAAGGTACAAACAATCTACCTCTTCTCAATCTCCTCTCCTACAGGTGGGTAAGACATTTGCCCTTTTCCACTCTCTTGGCACTCTGTCTATCTCTAGTGACATCTTGAGCAATATTTCAAGTGATCTGTCTACTGTATCTGCACACATCTTCAGCATATATGGTGAAATTTTATCAGGACCATGAGCTTTGTTTGGGTTAAGATCTTTCAGTATTCTGTTGCTGTCATATCTAGATATCTCATTCTTTTCTTAAAGCCCCCTCCCATTCCCATGTCACTAGTGATGAGGCTATAGTGTCTTCCACTCGGAAGACCTGAATCTATTCTTCAGTTCCTCACATATCCTGAAAACCAACTATTTTCCCCTCTGAATCCCTTAATCTGATTCACAGCCCTTTATTCAACAATCTACTACTGGCAAATTTATGGAAAAGTTTTGGATTCTCACTTATCCACAAAACTCTTTTCAAACTTTCTATGTTCCTTCTTTATCATTCTGCTCTACTCATCCCATGCTCTATTATACCTTGCTTAAGTTGGCTGATTGGGGTGTCATCTGTATCTCTGCCACTGTACATCTTGAAATTCCGAAGCTTTATGACATCTTTGATTAAACTATCATTCCCTCTATATTAGATGCAAGAGGTACATGTGTCTGCATTCTTTAATTATAAATTTCACAGAACCTTTCACTACAATACCCTGGTTTCTGTCTACTGAGCTTTATTACCCAATCTTTTATCATTTTTTTCATTATACTGAATCGCTGTTTCCTACATCGATAACTCTCATGATATTAAAATTGATTTTTGAATTTCATAATTTTCATGTTTCCTTGCCTTCACCACTGATCAGTTATTCTATCATTACTTCAACCAACAACCCCAAGCTTTACTTCTCTGGTGCTACATATCTTATTCCTTCCTCTTGCTTTTTTTGTGGATCTTGTCACAATTGCCTTGTCTTGATAATCTCCTCATCTAAAATTATTTCTAGATACTATGAAACTGAAAACAAGGGTAAAATGAACAGCTTTTGTGTGTAAAAAGGAGGCATAACATGACTGCCTAAGTTGCCTGCTATCTGGACTTGACCAATTACCCTACTTTCATTAATGTCCTCTTTTTGTCTTGGTTCAGGTGGTCTAAATTCTCAAAATGCTCCCTCATAACAGCAAGCATAATAGTATATAGTTATCACACAAATATATTCTATCCAGAAACATTCTTTGAATAAACCGATGTCAGTATAGCCATCAGGTTGTACACAGCTACTTGTTTACCAAATGGCGTCCTAGCTACGTCTCTCCGTAGTTTATCAACTGACTTGTATTTCTTTCTTGTATCTTCCCTGGTGTGATTATTGCACGAAAGTGCACATGGGAACTTATCGTGCTTCATTTCCCCGTGGACTAGCAGGAATCTACATGATCACGCGCAAAATTTAGATCCTTTCCAATATGTATATGTATACACCTCGCCTAATCCTATGAATGATTCCGGGTCAGCAGCCCTCGCAGCCAGAACGCTGAAGTTTGTCTGGTCATCATCAAGCGACGAGGAGAAAGGAGCTACCAGCATGTCCAGGGAAATATAACAGGAAGTTAATGGTCTACCCGAGTTTATCACCATCTGCCGAAGATTTTCATGCTCTCTAGCCACAATGGGAAAGCGAAAGGACTCGACAAAATGAGCAAATAGCTTCTATTATATGTCTGTACAAGACACAGAGGGCTGTAAGGGAAATATCGAGGCCTCTCGGTGCTAGCATCCGATCACTTCAGGTATGGACATTAAAACTTGGCAACACGGAGGTAAGGCAACACCAGCGTACAAGGGATGATCCGGGAAAGCTCGAAAGACTTCACCACGCACACTATCCATCCTGAAACGTCAGCTAGAAGCTAATACACGTTTGTCAGCACCAAAGACTTGGGAATTAAAAGAAAAAAAAAAGATGGTGTCAAAGTGAGGACCGTTCATCGACGCATCATCCACAACGACTTACACTTCAGCTACAATCGAGCCTGGAGGAGGCCCCTCCTCACCCGTATGCAAAGGCAGCCTAGGATCGCGTTTGCCAAGACATACCTTTGGTGGGATAATACCAAGTGGACGCACATCCTATGGAGCGATGAAGCCACGTTTTCTGTGGCGTGTTGATTGGCACGCCGGTTGTGACCCTCTCAATCCCCAGTACACACTGTCAGTAGTGCTAAATACCTTGATTCCCTCATGGTTTGGGTTTGTTTATGGAATTGACGATCTTGTTCTACCGCCCAGAGATCAAACAAATATCAGCGCAACTCCCTTGAGCTACTGATGGGCTAGTTACCAAGCTGTAATCAGGTGCCATCTGGGACGTTCATGCAAGATAGCGCCCCTTGCTATAAGGCAAAATCTGTGAAGCAGTAGCTTGGTGACTGTGGAATCGACTTCATCAATAACTGGCATAGAAACAATCCAGTTATTAATCTGTTAGAGAGCTTGTGGAGCATCATTATGCGCCGACTTTTAAGGAGGGATACAAGCAGCATCCCAAAGCTTGAGGTGGCCATTCGTGAAGAGTACCACAATTTGGACCTAGATCTTCTCTAGAACTTGGCACAAAACGGTGCCCTCATGCCTTCGAGAATGTATGAAGAGGAAAGGGAAGGCAATCACTGATGCATAATTTATCTTTATTTTCATCCATTGGCTCCCCGTGCACAATGCAATGTCGAGGTGTATGAGCGACACGCAATGAATACATGGGAAGTATTTTCTCCCTTATCCCCAGGGATATCCACCCCTGAAAAAAGGGGAGAAAGAATACTTCCCCTGTACTCCCTGCATGTCGCAAAAGGCGACTAAAAGGGGAGGGAGCGGGGGGTTGGAAATCCTCTCCTTCCATTTTTAATTTTCCAAAGAAGGAAGAGAAGGGGCCAAGTGAGGATATTCCCTCTAAGGCTCAGTCCTCTGTTCTTAGCACTACCTCGCCAGCGCGGGATACTGCGAATATGTATGAATTTTTTTTTTTTTTTGTGCTTTGTCGCTGTCTCCCGCGTTTGCGAGGTAGCGCAAGGAAACAGACGAAACAAATGGCCCAACCCACCCCCATACACATGTATATACATACACGTCCACACACACAAATATACGTACCTACACAGCTTTCCATGGTTTACCCCAGACGCTTCACATGCCCTGATTCAATCCACTGACAGCACGTCAACCCCGGTATACCACATCGATCCAATTCACTCTATTCCTTGCCCTCCTTTCACCCTCCTGCATGTTCAGGCCCCGATCACACAAAATCTTTTTCACTCCATCTTTCCACCTCCAATTTGGTCTCCCACTTCTCCTCGTTCCCTCCACCTCCGACACATATATCCTCTTGGTCAATCTTTCCTCACTCATTCTCTCCATGTGCCCAAACCATTTCAAAACACCCTCTTCTGCTCTCTCAACCACGCTCTTTTTATTTCCACACATCTCTCTTACCCTTACGTTACTTACTCGATCAAACCACCTCACACCACACATTGTCCTCAAACATCTCATTTCCAGCACATCCACCCTCCTGCGCACAACTCTATCCATAGCCCACGCCTCGCAACCATACAACATTGTTGGAACCACTATTCCTTCAAACATACCCATTTTTGCCTTCCGAGATAATGTTCTCAACTTCCACACATTCTTCAAGGCTCCCAGGATTTTCGCCCCCTCCCCCACCCTATGATCCACTTCCGCTTCCATGGTTCCATCCGCTGCCAGATCCACTCCCAGATACCTAAAACACTTTATGTCCTCCAGTTTTTCTCCATTCAAACTGGTGGCTGATTCATGTGAGAAACTGCAGAAGCTGGTGACTGCGTTTGGTAAAGTGTGTGAAAGAAGAAAGTTAAGAGTTAATGTGAATAAGAGCAAGGTTATTAGGTACAGTAGGGTTGAGGGTCAAGTCAATTGGGAGGTAAGTTTGAATGGAGAAAAACTGGAGGAAGTAAAGTGTTTTAGATATCTGGGAGTGGATCTGGCAGCGGATGGAACCATGGAAGCGGAAGTGAATCATAGGGTGGGGGAGGGGGCGAAAATCCTGGGAGCCTTGAAGAATGTGTGGAAGTCGAGAACATTATCTCGGAAAGCAAAAATGGGTATGTTTGAAGGAATAGTGGTTCCAACAATGTTGTATGGTTGCGAGGCGTGGGCTATGGATAGAGTTGTGCGCAGGAGGGTGGATGTGCTGGAAATGAGACGTTTGAGTACAATGTGTGGTGTGAGGTGGTTTGATCGAGTAAGTAACGTAAGGGTAAGAGAGATGTGTGGAAATAAAAAGAGCGTGGTTGAGAGAGCAGAAGAGGGTTTTTGAAATGGTTTGGGCACATGGAGAGAATGAGTGAGGAAAGATTGACCAAGAGGATATATGTGTCGGAGGTGGAGGGAACGAGGAGAAGTGGGAGACCAAATTGGAGGTGGAAAGATGGAGTGAAAAAGATTTTGTGTGATCGAGGCCTGAACATGCAGGAGGGTGAAAGGAGGGCAAGGAATAGAGTGAATTGGATCTATGTGGTGTACCGGGGTTGACGTGCTGTCAGTGGATTGAATCAGGGCATGTGAAGCGTCTGGGGTAAACCATGGAAAGCTGTGTAGGTATGTATATTTGCGTGTGTGGACGTGTTTGCATATACATGTGTATGGGGGTGGGTTGGGCCATTTCTTTTGTCTGTTTCCTTGCGCTACCTCGCAAACGCAGGAGACAGCAAAAAAAAATATATATATATATATATATATATATATATATATATATATATATATATATATATATATATATATATATATATATTATCCCTGGGGATAGGGGATTAAGAATACTTCCCACGTATTCCCTGCGTGTCGTAGAAGGCGACTAAAAGGGGGGGGAGCGGGTGACTGGAAATCCTCCCCTCTCATTTTTTTTTTTTTTAATTTTCCAAAAGGAGGAACAGAGAAGGGGGCCAGGTGAGGATATTCCCTCAAAGGCCCAGTCCTCTGTTCTTAACGCTACCTCGCTGATGCGGGAAATGGCGAATAGTATGAAAGAAAGAAAGAAAGATATATATATATATATATATATATATATATATATATATATATATATTGGGATATCTTTCTTCGTATGTTTCCTGGCGTTACCTCGCCAACGCGTGAAACGGCGATCAAGTATAATGAATATGTATATGCTGGTGAATTTGCAATATGTGTGTGTGTGATTACTAGTTTGTAATTACCGATTAGTACTTTACAGGGATGGAGTTTTACACTTGTAGGGCCCTATGTCTTGAACACTCAGCCTTTTAAATTCCATTTATACTGCCTGCATTAACGATGTCCTCAGTCAGTCTGTTCCATTCATCAACCACTCTTATACTGCAAAAGTAATTATTTACTTCCTTACTTAATTTCATGGTATGTCGTCTGGTTGTCCTATCCCTACATCTTTTAAAATTTTAAGCGATCATGTCACCCTTCAGATTTTCTCCTCTAAGACAGGTAAATCTGAAGCCTCCAGCCTTTCCTTGTAGCTTAGCTTTCTTAATTATGGTACCATCTTTTCTGACCTCCTCTTGATCTTCTCTATAAGCTCTTTGTGCTTCTTTAGGTTCAGTGACCAAACCTGAGAAGCATATTCAAGTTTTGGCCTTATGTATAATATGAATAGCTTCGTTAATATTTCCATGTCCATATTCTTGAAAGTTATTCTGAAATTTGCCAAATGCCAGTTTGTCTCCTCAACTATTCTAATATGGGACTGGCGACATGTTAGGGTCAATGTCGAATCCCAAGTAAATCCTTCTCACACACACAAATACTCAAAGCTTATTTCATGCATGGTAATAATCATGTAGAGGTTAACTAACACTTTTTTATCCATCCTCATTACTTTACGTATGCTTGGGATGAATATCATCAACCATGTTTCAGACTAACTTTGGAGTCTGTTTAGGTTCCCTTGTAACCAGGCCCTAAGCACTCTGCTGATCACCTCAACCCGTCTGGAAAAGGCTCCTTTGCTCCCTCCCACCAGGATAATCTATGCATTGTAGGAGTTTCCTCCTTATTCCTGCTTGGTGATCCAGCTTGTTAATTAGCATGTGTATGTGTGTGTGTGTGTGTGTGTGTGTGTGTGTGTGTGTGTGTGTGTGTGTGTGTGTGTAATTACCTATTTGCAATGGCCTATTCTACTGTCTGGGAAGGGAATTTTATGATCGTGAAGCCCCCCATTTCTTGAACACTTTACTCTCATACAACTTCTTAAATCTATAAATGCTGTCTGTATTGATCACATTCTAAGTCTTCTTATTCCATTCATCCACCACTCTTATACTATAAAAGTACTTCATTATACATTTACTAATTTTATTTTTCAATTTCATGTCGTGTCTTTTAGTTGCAGTATCCGTACATCTCTCAAAGCTGGAGGAATACTGACCTGTTTTGAATGATCAAAGGTTGTGATCAGGTCACCTTTCACTCTTCTCTTTTCCAAGGTGTGCAGATGCAAAGTATCTAGCCTTTCCCTATAACTCTGCTGTTTTATTTATGGTACCATCTTTGTTGTCTTCATGTGGCCCTATATTAGCTTTTTGTACTTCTCTAAGGTGGGGTGACTAAGCTTGAGAAGCATATTCTTGTTCTGGCCTTATGCATGATGTGAATAGCTTGCTAAATACATTCTTATCCTTGAGCATGAATGCCATTCTAATATTTGCTAACAGATATTTGGTCTTCTTAACTGCCCCCCTATGGTGGAACTCTGGTAACAAGTTAGGCACAAAATCGACTCCCAAGTCTTCATCATACTCAGATTTCTGCAGCTTGGCTCCTACTTGATGAACCAGGTTCTTAATCAGCCTCCAATACAGTAATGTTTATGTGTAAACAACATGGATTACTGGTGAAGGCAGAGAGTGTGAGGATTGTGAGAGGGAGGTAGCTGAGTGTGAAAGCAGGCTTGTGATTATTGGGAAAGAGGGTTGAATGTGATTCTAAAGCATATGAAGGTATGGGGAATGTGAGAAGCTTATGGATGAGGGTGAAAGAGGTCAAGTTTACCACTGAAAGATGTTAAGGTAAAGTGTATGTGATAAGGACTTTATGTGAGGTTTAAGGATGGGTGTGTGTTTGGATAAGTTTGAAGATAAAGGTGAAGGTTAGGAGTGCACAGTTCAGTGGAATGGCATGAGAAGTGAGAAGTTGAGGAGTTTGAGGGAGAGAAGTGAGAGGAAAAATGCAAGTTACAAACTGAAGTGAGTTCCACTATAGAAAAATAAGCCTACAGTAGGGCATTAGACCTAAGAAAACAAAAAACTGCTAGTCCCAAAGGACTGACCAGCTAGGACTCGGGTAAAAATGGATCAGAGCTCAGTGAGAGATCATGAGCAAGTTTCTACAATTGCCAACAGATGGCTCTTTAGTTACTATCAGTGGTGAGATCACGAGAGGAGTGCACAGAGAAATGCACAAGTAGTGTAGAAGAATGCAATGTGTATGAAAACAAATGAAAATACTAAAGAGTATACAATGCTGAAAATGGGGAAACTGGTATACGGAAGCAGAAAGGAGATAAAGCAGCTGCCTACTCGACCTAAATAAACCCTGTAAAAGGGGTCACAGTTACTTAGAGCACTCACTTTCCTCTCTCACAAGTAACTTAACTTTGCCATCCCACCACTCACTTTCCTTTCTTACACGATGATCTCAACCTTCCATACACCACACACTTACCTCACATATATCAGTACTGCTTCCTAAATAACTCCCATTCCTCACCCACTCCCTTAGCTTCATTTACCTCACTCTGAGCCAACTTACACTCATTATCTCCAGGTTTTCCAAGTTCAGTGACTTTCACCAAACTCCTCTCACCCACATAATTTCATCTTTTCTGAACGCCTCGGTAAATCTTCACCCTCTTCAAAACTGAGTGATATCAGATATTCCACAAGCTGCCCCTCTAGCCACATTCACGTCCAAGGGTCTCTTTTGCATGCCTATCTATTAATAAATAATCCAAAAATGCCTGCTTACTATTTACCTTACCTGCATAAAACTTATACAATTCCCTTTTCTTTGAAACATATTTTCCTGGTCACCAGAACTTTTTCAATGCACAACTCCACTAGCTGTTCACAATTTTCCCTAACATCACTGAATACCCCATGCTCCCTAATTATAACAATTACCGCCACACCCAATCTCACGTTCAGATCACCCATCACTAATACCTGACCTTGCTTCAAAATTGCTGACACACACACTCAGCTCCTCCCAATACACTCATTTCTCTTTCTCACTCCTCTTGTGTCGGTGCATAAGCTTAATTAATCACCCATGAGGCAAAGACAGGCTGAGAAGCATTCTCAAAACTGTCTGAGGTCACTAGCTGCATGTTGCATGGCTTGGTTTTGAAATAAATGTTCTTGATCTATATAAGAGACTTGACAGATGGACTACAATCTTATCTGAAAATGTTTATGGATGATGCTCAGGTCATAAGGGAAGTATGGAATGATGAGGATTGCATCAATATACAAGGGTACCTAAAAAAACTTCATAAGAAATTCAGTCCGAGTAAATACAAAATGATGAGATAAATGAAAGAAGGCCTTGGCACAATTATTATCATACAGGAAACAAACTGCAAGACTCTATGAGTGATGGTGATTCCGGTGTTAACATTGTACTCAGCCCAATATCAATTTTTTGCACCAGGAGAGTTGTTATGGAGAAACACTCTCTTTGGCAATGTTAGTATTGTATTTAGGAACATTTTTAAGACTGGTTCAATATGCTTCCAAAGTCTAGTCACTATGCTTAAAGAACCAAAAAGATTTAATTGAGAAGGTCCAATGGAAGGCAACAAAGATGGTGCCTGACTTAAGATTGTTAAAGTACAGTAAAAGACTAGTGGCCATATATTTGCCCACCATGGTAAACAATGACCTGGTTACAATCTACACATTTCTAAATAAGTTTAATGATGTTGATAATGAACAGTTCTCCCTGAGATGCAAAGGAAGAGCAAAAAAAAAAAGTCATAACAAAAGTAAGTGATGAGCTTGTTAAAAAAAAAAATATGTGAATTCTTCTTTAGTATCAAACTGGTGGATGGTCAGAATAAACTAAGCAATGAAATTGTAAATGCTGGCAGTACATTATGTTTACTGCATGCATTCACAAGTCATCACTTAGTCTATTCCACTTATGCAAAATTATCATACTGTAGAAGTAACTCTTTATGTCCTTTCGGACAGATTTCTTGCAAAGTCCTCTGGTTGCTTTTCCTCTGCACCTTCCAAACTGTCAATATTCTCAATCTAATATAGAAACTCAAACATTATATTTATGCCTTCCCTTAATCTTATCCCTCCCATTGTAGGCACACTTGTACTTTTTAACATCCATCTTTTGTATATTCAGAGAATACTTATGAACCAGCATTTGGAGTGTGAAGAACATTACTGCATGGGGAAGATGCTGCAAAAACTTATCTTTAAAAAATAAAGGAGAATGAAACAGCTCTACACACCTGACTTCCAGCTGTCGTGTGTTGTTATCTATCCTGACACAGTGCCACTCATCCGAGCCATCCTGGCACTGTCGTAGACCATCACACAGATTGAAGGTTGCCACACAGCCACCTATCGCACACGATGTCTCATCTAATCCTGAGCATTCTGTGAAGCATAAATGTCCCGCATTATTAGAACCCTGCTTACTTCTATCTTACCTTAAGTCTTGTAATAGTAGTAGCTTATTCATCAAAGCAAATTTCCTCTCATTATCATCATCATACATCAACATTTATCCTACAAGTCCAATCACTTCTGCTCTTACTCATGAATGCTTAAACTTGCAATAAAATGTTTTCATTACTTTCATCCTTTCTTATCTCAATTCACACACCTCTCTCAGCAATCCTTGTAAGTATCTTCCACTCACCACAGTTCTGTTCATCCTCTCCATTATGACAGTCGGGCTTGCCATCACAGGTCCTGGCCAAGGGGATGCACCAGCCCTCAGGACACCTAAAGGCATCACTAGGGCAAGAGTCACTGCAGTTTACCTCATCTGAATGGTCACTGCAGTCTGGCTGGCCATCACAAAGCATAGACAGAGGGATGCAGGGGGTTGAGGTTGCACCTCCACATTTGAATTCATCAGCTCGGCACTGCCAAGATTCTTTAGGAAGAGGAAAAAACACAAAGTATTTAGTTTAATGTATTACCATGGCTCCTGAGGAAGTAAGAGTAAAATAATATCTTTAAACTGATGTACAACTGCTTAGTGATACTAACTGAGAATATATTCAACATCTTTTATGAAACTACTAAAAGATATCATCAATAGGATACAATGCCGACCTTATCACCAGAATATTTTAGGAGTAGAATTGTGTTTGAAGCTACATTTAACTCAATGTCAGAATCACCTTTTAGGGCATGGAACAGAACCATAGTGAATGTTTTTTGTTTCTGTTCCTCTTTATAGCCTATAGTGTCAATAAACTTAAAAGGATGTTAAATTCACGGAAGCTTGTATTCACATGATGCTTCATTCACAAATACATTGTGTACATTTGATAACATCCTTGCCATGATGCTGGATGAAAATAAAGCTGTAAAAAGATTCCTGCCATAGAGCTGATTGACATATTTGTAAAACCATCCACAAAGAATCTCTATCAACTCTGACACATGCTTTCTCCAGATTCATAAATGCCACATACAAATTCTTTTGTATCACTAAGTATTTCCTACACACATTCTTCAAAGCAAACTCTGATCCACACATCCTCTACCACTTGAAGCCACAATGTTCCTCCCCAGTCTGATACTCTTTGTGCATCACAGCACCGTCTCTATCACCGCTCTCATAAACTTACCAGGGACTCTCAACAAACTTATATGTCTGTAACTCAAACATTCACTTGTGTCCTCTTTGTCTTAATACAAAGGCACTATATAAGCACTGTACCTTGAACCATGCTTACATCAAAAATTCTAACAAATTAATCAAAAACAGTAACCTCCCCTCTTGAGAGATTTAATTGTAAACTTATCCATTCTTGCCACTTTGCAAAACTTCCTCTTATGCAAGGCCTTCAGCACCCTTTCACTTTTCATCAAACAACTTGCTATGACTATGGGTGTAGAGAGCCAGCAAGGGTCCCAAGGAAAACAACTTCCCGCATTTTCTTCAGGGTCCTTTCTCTGTTTTATAACCTTTTTAAGTACTTACTAAATGAAAATCCCAACTTAGGACAGTAACAAACTTATAAACAAAGTGAACTGCATATAGCATTTATTCAATGACAACAATGATGAAGTGGGGACTAGGGTTTCCCTTTTACATCTAAAATAGGATGGAGTGGAACTGAGAAAAAAAAAGGAGCTTGGATCCCTCAACAGACCCTGGGCATAAGGTTAACAACCCCCTCTCCCCCCAACAATGGGCCTGGCCATGACTTTGCATACCTCTTTGACCCAAACATCCAACATCTGCCACCCTATCATGTAACACATTCAACAGTCCCTGAAAATACTCACTCCATCCCATCTTCACCTCTTCCTTGCCTGTTACTGCTTCCCTCCACCAATGCTATTGTTTTCCTCACACTGTTGAAATTTTTCCAAAATATTTTCTTATCCTGCCTGAAGTTCCCAATAGTCTCATACCCAACCTCTCATTTGCCCACTTTTTTAGCACCTTCCTATTGACTGCCTGCTTTTTCCTCTTGTGTATCTCCCAGTCATGCACTCCTTCTCTGCAGGTAATGCTAATACAACTCTCATTTTTGTTTTGCTAACACTCTTACATCCTTATCCCACCACTCACTGTCTTTTTTCATATGCACATCCCACCTGCTAAATGGCATATACTTCTCTCTTACTTGGAGGCAATGTTTCCCTAAATTCCTACCCTTCCTCACTCAGTTCCTAGGTTTTGTATACTGGCATCTTTCTTCACCTAGCCTCTCCAGGTATTTCCTAAAACAATCCTCTTTTCTAAGCACAGTAAATTTAACCACCCACATTACTTCCTCTTTTCCTCAAGCCTCTACAAACAATCAACCTCTCTTATACGAAGAAGTAATCGGACATCCCACTAACTGTCTCTCTCAAAAGATTCACATCCAAAAATCTTTCTTTATGATACCTATCAATGAGTATATAATCTAATAAAGCCAGCCCCTATTATCATTTCCACTCACCCAAGTATACTTACACAAGTTCCTCACTTTAAACCAGGTATTATAATTGCCAGTTCTTTTTCAGCATCCCAAACTCCACAAACCATTCACACTTTTCATTTGCATCACTTGTACTTCATAATCCCAAATTGTACTCTTAACTGCCACATCATCCACTCTTGCATTTAAATTAACCCATCACTAATACACAGTCCCTCACATCAAAATTTACCGATGTACTCACTCAACTCCTCTCAAAACACTCATCTCTTGTCCTCACTTCTCTCGATGCCAGGTGCATATGCACTAATCATCACCCACCTCTCTAATCCACTTTCAACTTACAAAAGTCTGAAGCTCACTTCCTCACATTCTTTCACATACTCCCTCAATCCCTCCTTTAACTGATGTACTACCTCCTTCACTTTCATCCAAATACAAACCCCACACTTTAGCTCTAGGATCTTCCCCTACCATTCTTCCCCCCTTCCCCTTTAGCTCAGTTTTACTCAGAGCTAACATATCCAGGTTTCTCTCCCTTAGCATACTGCAGTACTTAGTTCTCCCTTCTCTTCATCCTGGTTACATCCATATACATTCAGACATCTCAGCTTGAGTCTCTAAGGATGATAAGCCCTCCTCACCTCGTTTCTTCTCTCCAAAATTTCAGATATTAAAATACAAGGGGTGGAGGGTTTCTGGCTCTCAGCTCCAAGAAGGAAGACTTGGTATCATGAGTTTTTGTAAATTGGTTCCCAATCAAAGGTGGCATATATAGCAATGCAAATTACTGCAACATTAAAAACATGTTTGCATCATCATAATATGGAAATGAGATGAATCATGTTTCAAAGCACTTCATTTTCAACTAATTAATACATGCCACAAGTTATGGTTATGTACACTGTATATTTGTGGATAGATAAAGGCTATCTTGGATGGTGGTCAGGATCACTGGACACACTTTTGAAAAAGTCAACCCAACGGCTGTCCATGGCAAGTCCAGTTCAAAGTGATTCAACAGTTTCAGAGGAGATGAAAGAAATGCAAAAAGTAAAAGATGGACAATGATTATATTTAATAACAGTGGCCATCTTGGATATTGGTGGGGATTACCAAACATGCTTTTTAACAGGGACCACCCAAGGACCATTCCTGCTTTATTTGGTTCAAATTGGCCTCATGGTTTTAGAAGAAAAAAGAAATGGAAAAGTTGATGGATGTACGAAGACTAAGTTTGAATAGTGATCAGGGTTACCAGACACAATCTTGAAAAGTGATTAACCAAGATTCCTTTAAGCCAAGTTTGGTTTAAATGGCCCACTACTATAGTTTCAGAAAAGAAGACTGAGATGGGAAAGTTATGAAACAGAAAATAACTATTTTTAGTAACAGACCATTAAAAATTATGATGGAAAATAACTAATTTTAGTAATAGATCATCTTGGACAGTTGTAAGGATAACTAAAAACAACTGAAAGAGAACACCAAATGGCCTTCCCTACCACATCTGGCTCAAATCAGTACTGTTGTTTCAAGAAAGAATGAAATGTGAAAATTATTGGGGATAACATAGATAGATGATGAATGCCAAGTGATATCAAAATCTCAAATGGACTTTGGCTAGGTCAGCTAACTATAGGCTCAAATGAGCTTGTATCACTCATCTGGCTTTAAATGTGCTAAATCATTAGCAACGGCAGCTATCTTGGCCTGTGGTTGGGAGTTACTGGCCACAATTATGAAAAGAGACTATCCATGGATTATCCCTGCCAAGTTAGGTTTAAACTGGCTCAATAATTTAACAGAAGATTAAAACATGGAAAGCTCAAGGATGGATAAAGATAATTTTCAGTAACAGCTGCCATCTTGGATAGTGGTCAGGATCAATAGACAGTTCTGAAAAGTGACCACCGAACAACCAACCGTCCAAATTTGGTTAAAACTGGACTTGTAATTTCAAAGAAGAATACTGAAATGTGAAAAGTAAATGGATGGGGGATGATAATGAATGACAGATAATGAACACTGAGTGATGGCAAGAGGTACTATAGTCTTTTGTCAAGTAAGATGAAAAAACTGGAGCAGATTGATTAACAACATGCATACCTTCACACCCTGTAAATTTCACCGAAAAACCCAGGATGGTTTGGGTGCTAGGGTATATGGTAGCATTAAGTAATAAATGAGATACTATTCTACAAATTCATTTAAAAAACTGTAGCAATAAGTAATAAATGAGTTACCATTCCATACATTCATTTCTAAAACTATGTTCTTATTTCACTACAGATGATCTACAATTCTCTGATTACTTTAATACAACTGGAGGAGTAAAAGGAAAAGTAGGGTATAAATATTCCCACTGAATCATGGGTACACTTTCATCATATTTCAACTTAGTAACAGAAAGGACAACCCTAAGTCAATGGCACCATCCTTACCAAATATGTATAAGGTTAGTAGCACCTCAAGAAAATCTGAGCTTTGTGTTTTTATTAACTGCTTAATTATAATGCATCTATATCTAGTGATTCCATTTCAATGCTTCATTTCTGGCATGAGATGGTATATGTAAAAGAATGGATGAGCAGTTATATACTGTTTGACGAATCTTTTGAAATTCAGAGGTAAGAGACAAAACTAACACAACTTGATATGCTTCAGAGTAATCCACTTCATAGTTACCATTAAGTTGTGGAAACCATCCTCCAAATATAGTAAAACGAGGAGAAGTAAAAGTAATACTAAATGTCCCAGTCACACTGGAAAGGACATAAAATAGCAACTGAGAAATTTTGTCTGGGTATGTAGCTTTTCAGAATTCAATGACACATCGTCAAGAAAGAAATAGAGTACCCACTTACCACAGTTCAGCTCATCGTCGCCATCACGGCAGTTTGTGACACCATCACACACATACAGCCGTTCAATACACTCGCTGTCCTGACACTGTAAACATTACATCAAAGATTAGAACCCACTCCTTTGTCTTCTCTTTCGATTATGAGACATTCCCTAAATACTGCCACTACTCAAACCTTCCATTAACTAAATTCAATGTGGTTTAAAATATAACTAAATATAAGTTGGAAGTTTTGGAAAGAGGGGCAAGTATGAAGTCTGTTGGGGATGAGAGAGCTTGGGAAGTGTCAGTTGTTGTTCGCTGATGATACAGCGTTGGTGGCTGATTCATGTGAGAAACTGCAGAAGCTGGTGACTGAGTTTGGTAAAGTGTGTGAAAGAAGAAAGTTAAGACTAAATGTGAATAAGAGCAAGGTTATTAGGTACAGTAGGGTTGAGGGTCAAGTCAATTGGAAGGTAAGTTTGAATGGAGAAAAACTGGAGGAAGTAAAGTGTTTTAGATATCTGGGAGTGGATTTGGCAGCGGATGGAACCATGAAAGCGGAAGTGGATCATAGGGTGGGGGAGGGGGCGAAAATTCTGGGAGCCTTGAAGAATGTGTGGAAGTCAAGAACATTATCTCGGAAAGCAAAAATGGGTATGTTTGAAGGAATAGTGGTTCCAACAATGTTGTATGGTTGCGAGGCGTGGGCTATGGATAGAGTTGTGCACAGGAGGATGGATGTGCTGGAAATGAGATGTTTGAGGACAATGTGTGGTGTGAGGTGGTTTGATCGAGTAAGTAACGTAAGGGTAAGAGAGATGTGTGGAAATAAAAAGAGCGTGGTTGAGAGAGCAGAAGAGGGTGTTTTGAAATGGTTTGGGCTCTTGGAGAGAATGAGTGAGGAAAGATTGACCAAGAGGATATATGTGTCGGAGGTGGAGGGAACGAGGAGAAGTGGGAGACCAAATTGGAGGTGGAAAGATGGAGTGAAAAAGATTTTGTGTGATCGGGGCCTGAACATGCAGGAGGGTGAAAGGAGGGCAAGGAATAGAGTGAATTGGATCGATGTGGTATACCGGGGTTGACGTGCTGTCAGTGGATTGAATCAGGGCATGTGAAGTGTCTGGGGTAAACCATGGAAAGCTGTGTAGGTATGTATATTTGCGTGTGTGGACGTATGTATATACATGTGTATGGGGGTGGGTTGGGCCATTTCTTTCGTCTGTTTCCTTGCGCTACCTCGCAAACACAGGAGACAGCGACAAAGCAAAAAAAAAAAAAAAAAAAAATAAGTTGGAACCATCATGGATAAACCAGAAATATAACAATATATTCTGAACATCTAAACTCTAAATTTTGAACAAGGAATACAAAAAGTCTTTATCAGGAAACTACTTCATGATATCTATCAATACTTTTCAAGCTACAGTAAACTGTGATGCGCAAAGATAAAGGCAAACCTTAAGGTTATATTCCCAGAAAACAAATGAAAGCTGTCAATAAAGAAAGCTAGCACTCTTTATCCGGCAGATTTTTCAAGATATATTTTTACACTACTTTTAATACTGTACTACTGCCTAAGGGGAAAAATACCCATTTCCTCTCAGGTTCATGTGAGCTTTGAGTGAATCTCTAAGATCCCTGAGGATTAGGAACTGAAAACCTCTTGCCCTCTAGTGAGGTAAAGGCCTTTCAACCCTTACTAACAATCTATTCAGTGCTAGTGGGCCACTGGCTTAGCCTGGGTCTACCCACTGACCAATCAGTGACTTCCACTCAGTTATGATGTCATTATCCCACCAGCCATTGTATTGGAAGCAACCTGCCTCATATTCCTCATAATCCCAGCCTTCTTTTTTATTCTGGCTTCTTTGGATGTTTCCTTTTCTGCTTTCAATAACATGAGGTGAATTTACATAATGTTGAATTATTTCATATCATTTTTACAAACAGATGTTAGTACATATTTTGGCTGTTAACTTTTTTCTTTTCCAACCTCCCCTTTCCCCATGGAATTTTTTTTTCCCTGTTTCTGGATCGTTTTTACATTAATTAAAAGGCTTTCATTGTATAGGCCCCTTACAAGGGAAGTTCAAAGAGGTAAGACTAGAATGGTTTAGCCTCATGGTGATAACACTGATTTAAACTCAGAAGCTGTGACACCCAGGGTCGGATATCAGTCAGACAAATCGTCGCTTTGCTAATTCTGTCCAACTAAACTTAAATGATGTTATGGTACTCAATTTTTTTTTTTCAGATTTGGTGTTTTTCACAGGGTTAGTAGTGTTGGGAGCAACATGTGAACTATCACCCCATGTCATCATAGTGGGTAGGTGTAAATAATTTGGCCTATGTAGTCTGGCAGTCCTTACCTTAACCACTGCTATGTTATAAAGGAATGGGGAATCAGGACCACTTTTATAGCTGGGCTAAAGCGTTCCATATGTCAATAAGTATGTATAAAAAGACCTTTACTAATCCAGGCCACCTTTGGTGTGGTTTATGTGCCTTTCTAGGTTGTTCTTGTGTTAGTCAAGATTTTTAAAATTTCCTCAGCATATTGACTGTAGGGGTTCCTTTTTCATAAAAGGAAAAAACTTTCTCAATGGTGACTACCACTGGGCTGCTACTACTGTTCTGAGAATTATGAGGTACCAATCTGTAGGCCAGTGGAACAATGATGTCATCACTTTAAAGATGATGCTGATTAGGGTGGGTAAAGTTAGGCTAAGCCTGCAGGTTGCTACCACTAAAGAAGTGGTTAGTGATGTGTAATTCATCAGAAGGCAAGGGGGGGTTAAAAGTCTCCAAACCCAGGGATCCTAAAGATTCTCTTGGGGCTCATGGACACTGACTTGAAGCAAAACAGTTCTTCATTCTTTAAAACTCACACCTGGCAAATGAGTTGTTTGTCAATACAGCACAGTTCACTGTATCTGCAAAACAATGCAACATACATCTCTTAGGTGCAAAATCAATGTATTCCTATAACTGAACTCGCCTAAGAAGTACAGCATATACTAAATACATCAGAGTCTTTTACTACGATAAAATCAAAATCAAACTGTTGGATGTATAAGGAAAATTCCCCTCCTTAACTCCCCTCCCCCAGTCAATTCTCTTTATCATATATATGACTATGATAAGGTACTAATGACTGTACTAATACAAATGATTATCTACAAACTGATGGGCACAGAGATGTTCTTGGACATAAATGTGCCAAGAAGGATAGCAGGAGGGATGTTTGATCATTTCTTGGTGAAAATGTGTGTGAAAGTTTTTAGTGGCTTTAGGAAAAAAGAAAATTAAATGGGAGGGTAGATGATGATGAAAGTGAACAAGCATGGAAAAGAGGCATGTGTATATAAGGGAAAGGGTAGAGATTGGTGGGATGAGGAGACATAGATGGTAATAGGTGGGAAATAATGAGTGACTGGGAGATATATAAGAAAAAGTGGCAGGAGGCTAATAGGAAGATACAAGATCTGAAAAGGGGTGCAAATAAAACGTAGGGTGAGAAAGTATTAGTGAACTTCAGAAAGACTAAGAAAATGCTTTGGAAAGCGTGAGGAGAACAAGAAAACAAACAGGAGTACCAGTGCAAGAGTAGATGGAGGAGACGATACAGTGAAAATTTTGGAAGACTGCTAAATGAGTTAGACGATATAATGGCAGATGGGTGTTTGTGATAAAGGGCTATGCATAGCAACAGTCATGGAGAATTGTCTAGTGAACAGAAAGTTGGTGAAAGCTTTGCTCAAGATCAAATCTGACAAAGGGGCAGGTGAGGATGAAAAGTGGTTAACAATGTTGTTGATTGGTTAATATAGCCCAAGATGAGGGGCTTGAGATTTAGTGCAAGAAAAAGGTACAAAAGTAAAGGCTTGAATTACAAGGGTGTAAGCCTACTGAGTATGGGAGAATGGTGACAGAGAGGGTTATAGCATGCACAGAACATCAGATTTGGAGATGGGTTGACCAGGTGTTTGTTTCAAAAATGAGAGAAATACTTTGAGGAAGAGATGGATTTACATGTGACATTTATGAATCTGGTAAAAGTGCTATATTTTTGGGGGAAACTTCTAGATACAGTAGGAAGTTTCTATCAAAAGAGCAAGAGATAAGTAAGTGTAGTAAGGAAAGAGGGTGAGTGGTAATGTCAACATGGTTCTTTAATCTATTCATGGATGGGGCGGTGAGGGAGGTAAATTCAAGGATCTTGGGGTCAATCTACAGTATGCTGGGGGTAAGGGGATCCTGGAAGGCGAGTGAATTGCTGTTTGAAGAAAAAACATCCCTAGTGAGAGACTCGAGAGGGAAATCTCAGGAGATTATGTTTGCATTTGAAATAGTGTCTGCAAGGAGGAAGTTGAGTTAATGCAAGGGAAAAATAAAGTAATGAGGTGTATCAGGTATATTACGGGGGGGAAGACAAGATGGTTTAATGCGAGATTATATGGGTACTTTAGGTACCTGGGAGTGGTCACTGCAGTGGATGGAAACATGAGAGTTCAAGTGAGTCATAAAGTGGTAAAGGGAGCATAGGTACTGAGTGCACTGTGGATGTGTGGAAGGAGAGGTCATTGTCTGTTTGGGCAAAGATGGGTATGTCTGAAATTAAAGTTTCCCTGATGGTGTTGTATAGATGCAAGTCTTGGGCCCTGAATAAATTAAAAAAAAAAAAAAAGTGTGTGAATATGTGGATGAAATGCCTGAGAACAATACATAGTCTGAGGAGGGTTGGTCATGTATGGAATGACAGCATAAGAGTAATTGTGTGTGGTAAAAAGCCTCATCTGATTGAGAGAGCTGTGCTGAATGGTTTGAACATCTGGCAAGGATGAACAAGGAAAATCTAAGAAGCAGTCAAAAGAAACCCTAAAATGGTGTGTGGGGCTTGACTGTGGATGGTGGGCTTTGGTTTTACAACACTATACATGACAGCTTAAGAGTGGCTGTGATTTAAGTAAGGATGTTGTACTTCTGCTTCTTGTACTTCACAAAGGTAGGGTATGGCACAGAAATATGAAAAAATCTTATAAATGTGAGACTAATAGAGAACAATTTGCTTATGCCAGGCTTTGTTAGGTAAAGTTACACTGGTTGTTATATTAAATTAGACTGGATCTGGTTTGGCTGGGTTATGATTTGGTTAAGTTAGGGTTGCATACTATTATATACATATTCATGTACTACCGAAAATATTTTTGAGGAACTGACCATGAATTGGTTGAGTTGTAATTTGTCATGCACATATATACTGGACTAAGGAAATTTTTTTTTTTTGGCAAAAATGATAAGATGGAGGAATTGGTGAATGGGAGCTGACATGGCTAATGAATCTGCTAAAATCTCAAACTCATTTTGAAACTAGCTTGAAAATATTATTCTTTTTATTTTGCATTGAAAAGGTGCAGTGAGGAAAATATAATGAGACTTACAGAGCTTGATTTTCATACTGTATAACTTCCTGTTATTCTACCATTACAAAAGTCAATATTGGGTGAGGGCTGTGAAGAACATGGAAAATCTGGCATTAATTACTATAAAAGAAGTTGAAACAATTCTAGAAATCAATACAATCTATGAAAACCTGGAATTTGATATTTACCTTAATTTCTAAAGTTATGATTCAAAAATGACTACATAATCCATGTCTGCTGCATCATAATGCAATCACAGTGAAATCCATATGCACAAAAATATAAGGTGATCAGGGAAAACATGGGATTAATTATTTTTAAAGAAGGTAAAACACTTGTAAAAATCAATAAAACCTATGAAAACCTCATGTAACTTCACCTGTGGACCAAGATTTACCTTAATCTCATTTTTATATTGAAAAATCATCAACAGTATTCTTATATGATGTGCACTGACACAAGATCACATGTGTGCACTGCTAACACAGTCATGTGGTGGAATCGATCTGTGTCTACTATAATAAATAGCAAGTGCAGGCAAACATGAAACAATAACAATCACTTAAAGCTATATTTTTCAAATAACATTAAATATAAGGTAAATAATGGATACTCAGAGAAGTTAGGTGAGGACTTCGTATGTTCTGCTGATTCCTAGATTTATTTACTTACTTCAAACTAAATTACCCCATATTTTCCATGACCTTCATTGGCCTCCTATCAGAAGAAATAAAAAAATCCAATTCAGTCTTATTCAATTCTTAATACAGTACACTATCACTGCAAAAGAAAGAGAATAATATTATAAAGCCAGTTTTGATGTAATTCTGTACTACAATTTTACTGTGAATCCTACCAAACTTAATATTGTATCATATGTAAATTACACAAACATAATAAGTGGACAAGCAGGCTTAGGTAATCTTAATCAGAAACTTTTATAATCGCATCACTCTAGCTATATATCACAAACACAATTTTTCTGTTTTGTGGTAACTGTATGATCACTTACCAAACACACAATTATCATAGGTAGCTAAAATATGTAAAGAAGTCATTGCAAAGATACTGTACCTGGAAATTGCCAAAGCATTGGTTCTCCCTACACTCATGCTCATCAGATAGGTCTGAACAATCTGGTACAGAGTTGCACCGAGCACTACGAGGTATACAGCGTCCCAGTGGACTGGTACCGTTCACACATTCCATCTGGTCTGTAACACCACCATATATATAATTTAAAAGCAAAACAGCAAATAATTATCAGTAATGAACATGTAGGCAAACAGAATAGTCTCTCTACATTCTTAAGGTATGTTAAATGAAATATTTTTTAATATGCTGCACAACTTCATTTTGTAAGATTCATTGCTGACAAATAAATTAAGTGGCTATACTCATGGTTTATCTTATATTACATATATAAATACATAAGTGAGCTTGGAAAGGAGACTTGTGTGAGGAAGTACCAGGAGAGATTTTGTGCAGAATGGAAAAGGGTGAGAGCGAATGACGTAAGGGGAGTGAAAGAGGAATGGGATGTATTTAGGGAAGCAGTGATGCGCAAAAGATGCCTGTGGCATAAGAAAGGTGGGAGGTGGGCAGATTTGAAAGGGTAGTGAGTGGTGGGATGAAGAAGAAAGACTGTTAGTGAAAGAGAAGGGAGAGGCATTTGGACGATTTTTGCAGGGAAATAGTGCAAATGGCTGGGAGATGTATAAAAGAAAGAGGCAAGTGGTCAAAAGAAAGGTGCAAGAGGTGAAAAAGAAGGCAAACAAGAGTTGGGTTGAGAGAGTATCATTAAACTTTAGGGAGAAATAAAGATGTTTTGGAAGGAGGTAAATAAATTGCATAAGACAAGAGAACAAATGGGAACTGGTGAAGGGGGCAAATGGGGAGGTAATAACAAGTAGTGGTGAAGTGAGAGGGAGATGGAGTGAGTATATTGAAGGTTTGTTGAATGTGTTAGATGATAAGAGTGGCAGATATAGGGCTTTTTGGTTGAGGTGGTGTGCGAAGTGAGAGGGTTGGGGAGAATGATTGGATAGTGAAAGCTTTCCGGAAGATGAAAGCCAGCAAGGCGGGGAGTTTGGATGGCATTGTTGTGGAATTTATCAAAAAAGGGGGTGACTGTGTTGTTGACTGGTTGATGAGGATATTCAATGCATGTATGGTTCATGGTGAAGTGCCTGAGGATTGGGGGAATGCATGCATAGTGCCAGTGTGCAAAGGCAAAGGGGATAAAGGTGAGTGCTCAAATTACAGAGGTATAAGTTTGTTGAGCATTCCTGGGAAATTATATGGGAGGGTATTGATTGAGAGGGTCAAGGCATGTACAGGGCATCAGACTGGGGAAGAGCAGGGTGGTTTCAGAAGTGGTAGAGGATGTGTGGATTAGGTGTTTGCTTTGAAGAACGTATGTGAGAAATACTTAGAAAAACAGATGGATTTGTATGTAGCATTTATGGATCTGGAGAAGTTATATGATAAAAGTTGATAGAGATGCTCTGTGGAAGGTATTAAGAGTACATGGTGTGGGAGGTAAGTTGCTAGAAGCAGTGAACAGTTTTTATCGAGGATGTAAGGCATGTGCACAAGTAGGAAGAAAGCGACTGGTTCCCAGTGAATGTCAGTTTGCGGCAGGGGTGCATGATGTCTCTATTGTTGATTAATTTGTTTATGGATGGGGTTGTTAGGGAGATGAATGCAAGAGTTTTGGAGAGAGGGGCAAGTATGCAGTCTGTTGTCAGTGAGAGGGCTTGGAAAATTTTTAGTTGTTGTTCACTGATGATACAGCACTGGTGGCTGATTCAGGTGAGAAACTGCAGAAGTTGGTGACTGAGTTTGGTAAAGTGTGTGAAAGAAGAAAGCTGACAGTAAATGTAAATAAGAGCAAGGTTGTTAGGTTCAGTAGGGTTGAGGGACACATTAACTAGGTTTAATGGACAAAAATTGGAGGAGGTAAAGTGTTATAGACATATGGGAGCGGATTTAACAGCGGATGGAACCATGGAAGCGGAAGCAAGTCACAGGGTGGGGAAGGGGGCCAAGGTTCTGGGAGTGTTGAAGAATGTGTGGAAGGTGAGAACGTTATCTCAGAGAGCAAAAATTGGTATGTTTGAAGGAATAGTCGTTCCAACAATGTTGTGGTTGTGAGGCATGGGCTATAGATAGGGTTGTGCAGAGGAGGGTGGATGTGTTGGAAATGAGATTCTTGAGGAAAGTATGTGGTGTGAGGTGGTCTGATTGAGTAAGTAATGAAAGGGTAAGAGAGATGTGTGGTCATAAAAAGAGTGTGGTTGAGAAAGCAGAAGAGGGTGTATTGAAATGGTTTTGTCATATGGAGTGAATGGGTGAGGAAAGATTATCAAAGAGGATTGGTTCAATTAATTGACAGCACATCGACCCCAGTATACCACATTGCTCCCATTCACTCTATTCCTAAGTAGCACTAGGAAAAGACAACAAAGGCCACATTCATTCACACTCAGTCTTTAGCTGTCATGCGTAATGAACGGAAACCACAGCTCCCTTTCCACATCCAGGCCCAACAAAACTTTCCATGGTTTACCCCAGACGCTTCACATGCCCTGGTTCAATCCACTGACAGCATGTTGATCCTGATATACATCGTTTCATTTCACTATTCCTTGCACACCTTTCACCCTCCTGTATGTTCAGGCCCCGATTGCTCAAAATCTTTTCCACTCCATCCTTCCACCTCCAATTTGGTCTCCCTCTTCTCCTCGTTCCCTAAACCTCTGACACAAATATCCTCTTTGTCAATCTTTCCTCACCCATTTTCTCTATGTGACCAAACCATTTCAAAACACCCTCTTCTGCTCTCTCAACCACACTCTTTTTATTACCACATATCTCTCTTACCCTTTCATTACTTATATATTATATATTTATTTGCTTTGTCGCTGTCTCCCGCATTAGCGAGGTAGTGCAAGGAAACAGATGAAAGAATGGCCCAACCCACCCACATACACATGCATATACATACACGTCCACACACGCAAATATACATACCTATACATCTCAATGTTTTTTTTTTTTTTTTTTTTTTTTTTTTTTTTTTTATACTTTGTCGCTGTCTCCCGCGTTTGCGAGGTAGCGCAAGGAAACAGACGAAAGAAATGGCCCAACCCCCCCCATACACATGTACATACACACGTCCACACACGCAAATATACATACCCACACAGCCCTCCACGGCCCACCCCGGACGCTCCACATGCCCTGATTCAATCCACTGACAGCACGTCAACCCCTGTATACCACATCGCTCCAATTCACTCTATTCCTTGCCCTCCTTTCACCCTCCTGCATGTTCAGGCCCCGATCACACAAAATCCTTTTCACTCCATCTTTCCACCTCCAATTTGGTCTCCCTCTTCTCCTCGTTCCCTTCACCTCCGACACATATATCCTCTTGGTCAATCTTTCCTCACTCATTCTCTCCATGTGCCCAAACCATTTCAAAACACCCTCTTCTGCTCTCTCAACCACGCTCTTTTTATTTCCACACATCTCTCTTACCCTTACGTTACTTACTCGATCAAACCACCTCACACCACACATTGTCCTCAAACATCTCATTTCCAGCACATCCATCCTCCTGCGCACAACTCTATCCATAGCCCACGCCTCGCAACCATACAACATTGTTGGAACTACTATTCCTTCAAACATACCCATTTTTGCTTTCCGGGATAATGTTCTCGACTTCCACACATTTTTCAAGGCTCCCAAAATTTTCGCTCCCTCCCCCACCCTATGATCCACTTCCGCTTCCATGGTTCCATCCGCTGACAGATCCACTCCCAGATATCTAAAACACTTCACTTCCTCCAGTTTTTCTCCATTCAAACTCACCTCCCAATTGACTTGACCCTCAACCCTACTGTACCTAATAACCTTGCTCTTATTCACATTTACTCTTAACTTTCTTCTTCCACACACTTTACCAAACTCAGTCACCAGCTTCTGCAGTTTCTCACATGAATCAGCCACCAGCGCTGTATCATCAGCGAACAACAACTGACTCACTTCCCAAGCTCTCTCATCCCCAACAGACTTCATACTTGCCCCTCTTTCCAAAACTCTTGCATTCACCTCCCTAACAACCCCATCCATAAACAAATTAAACAACCATGGAGACATCACACACCCCTGCCGCAATCCTACATTCACTGAGAACCAATCACTTTCCTCTCTTCCTACACGTACACACGCCTTACATCCTCGATAAAAACTTTTCACTGCTTCTAACAACTTGCCTCCCACACCATATATTCTTAATACCTTCCACAGAGCATCTCTATCAACTCTATCATATGCCTTCTCCAGATCCATAAATGCTACATACAAATCCATTTGCTTTTCTAAGTATTTCTCACATACATTCTTCAAAGCAAACACCTGATCCACACATCCTCTACCACTTCTGAAACCACACTGCTCTTCCCCAATCTGATGCTCTGTACATGCCTTCACCCTCTCAATCAATACCCTCCCATATAATTTACCAGGAATACTCAACAAACTTATACCTCTGTAATTTGAGCACTCACTCTTATCCCCTTTGCCTTTGTACAATGGCACTATGCACGCATTCCGCCAATCCTCAGGCACCTCACCATGAGTCATACATACATTAAACAACCTTACCAACCAGTCAACAATACAGTCACCCCCTTTTTTAATAAATTCCACTGCAATACCATCCAAACCTGCTGCCTTGCCGGCTTTCATCTTCCGCAAAGCTTTTACTACCTCTTCTCTGTTTACCAAATCATTTTCCTTAACCCTCTCACTTTGCACACCACCTCGACCCAAACACCCTATATCTGCCACTCTGTCATCAGACACATTCAACAAACCTTCAAAATACTCATTCCATCTCCTTCTCACATCACCACTACTTGTTATCACCTCCCCATTTACGCCCTTCACTGAAGTTCCCATTTGCTCCCTTGTCTTACGCACCCTATTTACCTCCTTCCAGAACATCTTTTTATTCTCCCTAAAATTTACTGATAGTCTCTCACCCCAACTCTCATTTGCCCTTTTTTTCACCTCTTGCACCTTTCTCTTGACCTCCTGTCTCTTTCTTTTATACTTCTCCCACTCAATTGCATTCTTTCCCTGCAAAAATCGTCCAAATGCCTCTCTCTTCTCTTTCACTAATACTCTTACTTCTTCATCCCACCACTCACTACCCTTTCTAAACAGCCCACCTCCCACTCTTCTCATGCCACAAGCATCTTTTGCGCAATCCATCACTGATTCCCTAAATACATCCCATTCCTCCCCCACTCCCCTTACTTCCATTGTTCTCACCTTTTTCCATTCTGTACACAGTCTCTCCTGATACTTCTTCACACAGGTCTCCTTCCCAAGCTCACTTACTCTCACCACCTTCTTCACCCCAACATTCACTCTTCTTTTCTGAAAACCCATACTAATCTTCACCTTAGCCTCCACAAGATAATGATCAGACATCCCTCCCGTTGCACCTCTCAGCACATTGACATCCAAAAGTCTCTCTTTCGCAATGTATACATATATATACACACACAGACATATACATATATACAAATGTACATGATTCATAGTCTGCCTTTATTCATTCCCATCACCACCTCGCCACACATGGAATAACCAACCCCCTCCCCCTCATGTGTGCAAGGTAGCGCTAGGAAAGACAACAAAGGCCCCATTCGTTCACACTCAGTCTCTAGCTGTCAAGTAATAATGCACCGAAACCACAGCTCACTTTCCACATCCAGGCCCCACAGAACTTTCCATGGTTTACCCCAGACGCTTCACATGCCCTGGTTCAATCCATCGACAGCACGTCGACCCCGGTATACCACATCGTTCCAATTCACTCTATTCCTTGCACGCCTTTCACCCTCCTGCATGTTCAAGCCCCGATCACTCAAAATCTTTTTCACTCCATCTTTCCACCTCCAATTTGGTCTCCCACTTCTCCTCGTTCCCTCCACCTCTGACACATATATCCTCTTGGTCAATCTTTCCTCACACATTCTCTCCACGTGACCAAACCATTTCAAAACACCCTCCTCTGCTCCCTCAATCACACTCTTTTTATTACCACACATCACATTTCTCTTACCCTTACATTACTTACTCGATCAAACCACCTCACACCACATATTGTCCTCAAACATCTCATTTCCAGCACATCCACTTTCCTGCACACAACTCTATCCATAGCCCATGCCTTGCAACCATACAACATTATTGAAACCACTATTCCTTCAAACATACCCATTTTTGCTTTCCGAGATAATGTTCTCGATTCCCACACATTCTTCAAGGCTCCCAGAATTTTCGTCCCCTCCCCCACCCTATGATTCACTTCTGCTTCCATGGTTCCATCCACAGCCAAATCCACTCCCAGATATCTACAAGACTTCACTTCCTCCAGTTTTTCTCCATTCAAACTTACCTCCCAATTGACTTGACCTTCAACCCTACTGTATCTTGCTCTTATTCACATTTACTCTCAACTTTCTTCTTTCACACACTTTACCAAACTCAGTCACCAGCTTCTGCAGTTTCTCACATGAATCAGCCATCAGCGCTGTATCATCAGCGAACAACAACTGACTCACTTCCTATGCTCTCTCATCCACAACAGACTGCATACTTGCCCCGCTTTCCAAAACTCTTGCATTCACCTCCCTAACAACCCCATCCATAAACAAATCAAACAACCATGGAGACATCACACACCCCTGCAGCAAACCTACATTCACTGAGAACCAATCACTTTCCTCTCTTCCTACACGTACACATGCCTTACAACCTCGATAAAAACTTTTCACTGCTTCTAACAACTTGCCTCCCACACCATATATTCTTAATACCTTCCACATAGCATCTCTATTAACTCTATCATATGCCTTCTCCAGATCCATAAATGCTACATACAAATCCATTAGCTTTTCTAAGTATTTCTCACATACATTCTTCAAAGCAAACACCTGATCCACACATCCTCTACCACTTCTGAAACCACACTGCTCTTCCCCAGTCTGATGCTCTGTACATGCCTTCACCCTCTCAATCAATACCCTCCCATATAATTTACCAGGAATACCCAACTTATACCTCTGTAATCTGAGCACTCACTCTTATCCCCTTTGCCTTTGTACAATGGCACTATGCAAGCATTTCGCCAATCCTCAGGCACCTCACAATGAATCATACATACATTAAATAACCTTACCAACCAGTCAACAATACAGTCACCCCCTTTTTCAATAAATTCCACTGCAATACCATCCAAACCTGCTGCCTTGCCGGCTTTCATCTTCCGCAAAGCTTTTACTACCTCTTCTCTGTTTACCAAATCATTTTCCCTAACCCTCTCAATTTGCATACCACCTCGACCAAAACACCCTATATCTGCCACTCTATCATCAAACACATTCAATAAACCTTCAAAATACTCACTCCATCTCCTTCTCACATCACCACTACTTGTTATCACCTCCCCATTAGCCCCTTTCACTGAAGTTCCCATTTGCTGCCTTGTCTTATGCACTTTATTTACCTCCTTCCAAAACATCTTTTTATTCTCCCTAAAATTTAATGATACTCTCTCACCCCAACTCTCATTTGCCCTCTTTTTCACCTCTTGCACCTTTCTCTTGACCTCCTGTCTCTTTCTTTTATACATCTCCCACTCATTTGCATTTTTTCCCTGCAAAAATCATCCAAATGCCTCTCTCTTCTCTTTCACTAATAATCTTACTTCTTCATCCCACCACTCACTACCCTTTCTAATCAACCCACCTACCACGCTTCTCATGCCACAAGCATCGTTTGTGCAAGCCATCACTGCTTCCCTAAATACATCCCATTCCTCCCCCACTCCCCTTACCTCCTTTGCTCTCACCTTTTTCCATTCTGTACTCAGTCTCTCCTTGTACTTCCTTACACAAGTCTCCTTCCCAAGCTCACTTACTCTCACCACTTTCTTCACCCCAACATTCTCTCTTCTTTTCTGAAAACCTCTACAAATCTTCACCTTCGCCTCCACAAGATAACGATCAGACATCCCTCCAGTTGCACCTCTCAGCACATTTACATCCAAAAGTCTCTCTTTCGCGTGCCTATCAATTAACACGTAATCCAATACTGCTCTCTGGCCATCTCTCCTATTTACATACGTATACTTATGTATATCTCTCTTTTTAAACCAGGTATTCCCAATCACCAGTCCTTTTTCAGCACATAAATCTAAAAGCTCTTCACCATTTCCATTTACAACACTGAAGACCCCATGTATACCAATTATTCCCTCAACTGCCACATTACTCACCTTTGCATTCAAATCACCCATCACTATAACCCGGTCTCGTGCATCAAAACCACTAACACACTCATTCAGCTGCTCCCAAAACACTTGCCTCTCATGATCTTTCTTCTCATGCCCAGGTGTATATGCACCAATAATCACCCATCTCTCTCCATCAACTTTCAGTTTTACCCATATCAATCTAGAATTTACTTTCTTACACTCTATCGCATACTCCCACCACTCCTGTTTCAGAAGTAGTGCTACTCCTTCCCTTGCTCTTGTCCTCTCACTAACCCCTGACTTTACTCTCAAGACATTCCCAAACCACTCTTCCCCTATACCCTTGAGCTTCATTTCACTCAGAGCCAAAACATCCAGGTTCCTTTCCTCAAACATACTACCTATCTCTCCTTTTTCCTCATCTTGGTTACATCCACACACATTTAGACACCCCAATCTGAGCCTTCACGGAGGATGAGCACTCCCCGCGTGACTCCTTCTTCTGTTTCCCCTTTTAGAAAGTTAAAATACAAGGAGGGGAGGGTTTCTAGCCCCCCGCTCTCGTCCCCTTTAGTCACCTTCTACGACACATGAGGAATGCGTGGGAAGTATTCTTTCTCCCCTATCCCCAGGGATAAAAGTGATATAAGTGCTTACTTATATGAGGGTATATTAGTGTACATGGGGTGTTCATTGTTGTAAATGGAAATGGTGAAGAGCTTGTGGATTTGCATGTTGAAAAAGGACTGGCGATTGGGGATACCTGGTTTGAAAAGAAAGACATATACATATATATAAGTATGTGAGTAGGAGAGGTGGCCAGAGGGTGTTACTGGATTCTCTGTTAATTGATAGGTGTGTAAAAGAGACTTTTGGATGTTAATGGGCTGAGAGGGGCAACTGGGGGGATTTCTGATGACTATCTTGTGGAGGCAAAGGTGAAGATTTGTAGAGGTTTTCAGAAAAGAAGAGAGTGGTGAGGGTAAGTGAGCATGGAAAAGAGACTTGTGTGAGGAAATACCAGGAGAAATTGAGTGCAGAATGGCAAAAGGTGAGAGCAAATGACGTAAAAAGGAGAGGGGGAGGAATGGGATGTATTTAGGGAAGCAGCGATGGTTTGTGCTAAAGACGCATGTGGTATGATAAAGGTGGAAGGTGGGCAAATTAGAAAGGGTAGTGAATCGTGGAATGAAGAAGTAAGATTGTTAGTGGAAGAGAAGAGAGAGGTGTTTGGATGATTTCTGCAGGGAAATAGAGCAAATAACTGGGAGAGGTATAAAAGAAAGCAGCAGAAGGTTAAAAGAAAGGGGCAAGAGGTGAAAAAGAGGGCAAATGAAAGTTGGGGAGAGAGAGTATCATTAAATTTTAGGTAGAATAAAAAGATGTTTTAGAAGGGGGTAAATAAAGTGCGTAAGACAAGAGAACAAATGGGAACGTCAGTGAAGGGGCAAGTGGGGAGGTAATAACAAGAAATGATGAAGTGAGAAGGAGATGGAGTGAATATTTTGAAGGTTTCTTGAATATGTTTGATGAAAGAGTGGCAGATATAGGGTGTTTTGGTCGGGGTGGTGTGTGAAGTGAGAGGGTCAGGAAGAATGGTTTGGTAAATATAGGGGAGGTAGTAAAAGCTTTGTGGAAGATGAAAACCGGCAAAGCGGCGGGTTTGGATGGTACTGCAGTGGAATTTATAAAAAAAAAAAGAAAGGGGGTGACTGTGTTGTTGATTGGTTGGTAAGGATATTCCATGTATGTATGGATCATGGTGAAGTGCCTGAGAATTAGCAGAATGGATGCATAGTGCCACTGTACAAAGGCAAAGGGGATAAAGGTGAGTGTTCAAATTACAGAGGCATAAGTTTGTTGAGTATTCCTGGGAAATTATATGGGAGGGTATTGATTGAGAGGGTGAAGGCATGTACTGAGCATCAGATTGGGGAAGAGCAGTGCAGTTTCAGAAGTGGTAGAGGATGTGTGGATCAGGTGTTTGCTTTGAAAAATGTATGTGAGAAATACTTAGAAAAACAAGTGGGTTTTTATGTAACATTTATGGATCTGGAGAAGGCATATGATATAGTGGATATAGATGCTTTGTGTAAGATTTTAAGAGTATATGGAGTGGGAGGTAATTTGCTAGAAGCAGTGAAAAGTTTTTACCAAGGATGTAAGGCATATGTATGAGTAGGAAGAGAGGAAAGTGACTGGTTCCCAGTGAATGTCGGTTTGTGGTAGGGGTGCATGATGTCTCAATGGTTGTTTAATTTCTTTATGGATGGGGTGGTTAGGGAGGTGAAAGCAAGGTTTTGGAGAGAGGGGCAAGTATGCAGTCTGTTGTGGATGAGTGGGCTTGGGAAGTGAGTCAGTTGTTGTTTGCTGATGATACAGCGTTGGTGGCTATTCATGTGAGAAATTGCAGAAGTTGGTGACTGAGCTTGGTAAATTGTGTGACAGAAGAAAGTTGAGAGTAAATGTGAGTAAGAGCAAGGGTATTAGGTTCAGTAGGGTCGAGGAACAAGTCAATTGGTAGGTAAGTTTGAATGGAGGAAAAAATTAAAGGAAGTGAAGTGTTTTAGATATCTGGGAGTGGACTTAGCAGCGGATGGAACCATGGAAGCAGAGGTGAGTCACGGTAGGGGAGGGAGTGAAGGTTCTGGGAGCATTGAAGAATGTATGGAAGGTGAGAACGTTATCTTGGAGAGCAAAATTGGGTATGTTTAAAGGAATAGTGGTTCCAACAATGTTATATAGTTGTGAGGCATGGGCTACAGATAGGGTTGTGTGGAGGAGGGTGGATGTGTTGGAAATGAAATGTTTGAGGACACTATGTGGTGTGAGGTGGTTTGACAGAATAAGTAATGAAAGGGTAAGAGAGATGTGTAGTAATAGAAAGAGTGTGGTTTAGAGAGCAGAAGAGGGTGTGTTGAAACAGTTTGGAAACATGGAGAGAATGAGTGAGGAAAGATTGACAAAGAGGATATATTGTGTCAGAAGTGGAGGGAAGAAGGAGAAGTGGGACACTAAATTGGAGGTGGAGGGATGGAGTGAAAAAGATTTTGAGTGATTGGGGCCTGAACATACAGGAGGGTAAAAGGAACGCAAGAAATAGAGTAAATTGGAACAATGTGGTATACCAGGGTCAACGTGCTGTCAGTGGATTGAACCAGGGCATGTGAAGCATCTGGGGTAAACCACGAATAGGTTTGTGGGGCCTGGATGTGGAAAGGGAGCTGTGATTTTGGTGCATTACACATGACAGCTAGAGACTGAGTGTGAATGAATGTGGCTTTTTTTTGTTAGTTTCTGGCACTGCCTCGCTGGGGGGATGCTGTTTCTTGTGTGGTGGGATGGCGATGGGAATGGACAAAGGCAGCACGTATGGATATGTACATGTGTATATATGTATATGTCTGCATATGTATATGGTGATATGTATTTGTATGTATATGTGCAGGTGAGGGCATTTATGTGTATACATGCATATGTGGGTGGGTTTGGCCATTCCTTGTCTGTTTCCTTGCACTACCTCACTAACACGGGAGACAGCGATCGAATATAATATATAAAATAAATATTTATCTATTTATCTTATATTATATTTTGTCACTGTCACCCACATTAGTGAGATAGCGCAAGAAAACAGACAAAAGAATAGTCCAACCCACCCACATACACATGTATATACATACACGCACATATACATACCTATACATTTCAACATATACATACATGTACTTACACAGACATATACATATATACATATGTACATGTTCATACTTGCTGCCTTCATCCATTCTTATCGCCACCCCGCCACACATGAAATGATATCCCCTAACCCCACGCGTGTGCGAGGTAGCGCTAGGAAAAGACAAAAAAGGCCACATTCATTTACACTCAGTCTCCAGCTGTCATGTGTAATGCACCGAAACCATAACTCCCTTTCCACATCTAGGCCCCACAGACCTTTTTATGGTTTACCCAAGAACACTTCACATGCCCTGGTTCAATTCACTGACAGCACATCGACCCCAGTATACTACATCATTCCAATTCACTCTATTCCTTGCATACCTTTCACCCTCATGTATGTTCAGGCCCCAATCGCTCATCTTTTTCACTCCATCCTTCCACCTCCAATTTGGTCTCCCACTTCTCCTCGTTCCCTCCACCTCTGACACATATATCCTCTCGGTCAATCTTTCCTCACTCATTTTCTCCATGTTTCCAAACCATTTCAATACACCTCTTCTGCTCCCTCAACCACACTCTTTTTATTACCACACATCTCTCTTACCCTTTCATTACTTACTCGATCAAACCACCTCACACCACATATTGTCCACAAACATCTCATTTCCAACACATCCAACCTCCTTTACACAACCCTATCTATAGCCCATGCCTAGCAAACATATAACATTGTTGGAACCACTATTTCTTCAAACATACCCACTTTTGCTCTCCGAGATAATGTTCTCGCCTTCCACACATTCTTCAACGCTCCCAGAACCTTCGCCCCCTCCCCAGCCCTATGACTCACTTCTGCTTCCATAGTTCCATCTGCTGCTAAATCCACTGACAGATATCTAAAACACTTCACTTCCTCCAGTTTTTTCTCCATTCAAACTTACCTCCCAATTGATTTGTCCCTCAACCCTAATGAACCTTATAACCTTGCTCTTATTCACATTTACTCTCAGCTTTCTTCTTTCACACACTTTGCCAAACTCAGTCACCAGCTTCTGCAGTTTCTCAATTTAATCAGCCATCAGTACTGTATCATCAGCGAACAACAACTGACTCACTTCCAAAGCCCTCTCACTGACAACAAACTGCATACTTCCCTCTTTCTCCAAAACTCTTGCATTCAGCTCCCTAACAACCACATCCATGAACAAATAGAATAAATATATGTATGTGTGTGTGAATTTGAGTATAATCATGTGTACCTATTATCAAATGCATTGTACTTAAACTCACCTTCACTGCAGAGCTGTCTAGATATCATGACAGATGGTGTTGTCGTTTTGGCCTCCTTGCTGAATATTCCAATGAGTGATGGGTCTGTGGTGGTTGTTATATTAACTAAGGTCCTCCCTATGTCCTTAGATGTAGCTACAGCTATGCCTTCTGTAGGGACCATTACACTAGATGAGTCAGGGATTGATACAGTGTTTGTTGTCACTGAAGTTGTCTTCATGGTTGATGAAGATGTTGCTTGAGTTGTGGCATCAAATGTTGCCTGTGGAGGTACTGGTTGGTTTCCTGCCGTACTGTTGGCATTCGTTAACATAGAACCAAGATCAGAACTTGCTTTGAATATAGTGTCAAAATCAATCCCAAGGTCTGATGGATTGGGCTGATTAACCTGACTCTCTTCCTCCTTCCGAATATCCACCTCAGAACTGCTGTTAACAGTTGCTGAAGCTTGGTTAATACTCATCAATGGGGGCTTCTCTGTGACCTTGGTTAATTCTGTGAAAGTAGGTGGCATGGGTGTGGTAGTAGATGTGGTTCGTACAGGAGGTGGTGTCTTGTTAGCATAAATTGGATTACCTTCATATGACACTGCATGAACTGTAACTACATCCTTACTGAGGGTTTCTTCTTCTGCCTCATGAACAATGTTTTCAATTGCATCAGCTTTAGCTGCAGTTACAATCACAACAGGTTTCACAGGTTTCTCTGTAGATGTATCCCCTGTTCTGTTGCTATGTGTATCAACTGTCTTCTTGGGCACTTCACTTAAACTTTCGTTATGACCACTGATGTCAAATGCTGTTTCATTAGTTGCGATGTTGTGGGTATTCATTGTTTCAGCATTGGTAGGTAAGTCTGCATTGTTTTCTAAAGTTGTTTCCTGCATGTCAACATTCTGTGTAGCATTCCCAGCCACATTCACTTTTGAAGAATTTATGAATAATTCCTCTGATGGCATATCCATGCCATGCATACGAGCATCTCCAGGTGAGTCTCCTGGCCTAAGTGCTGAGAGATCCTGCATAACAGGTGCTTTGCCAACGGAAACATTAGTGAAAGCAATGATATCCTGTAGGCGTGTTCCAGGAGATACATAGATCTCTGGGAATAAGGAACTTGCATTTACAGAAGGATGCTCAGGAACTTGCTCTTTGGAGCCTATTTCAGGGGTTGGATCCCCTATGACTGTCATATTGATGCTTCCAGTTGTGTTGGTAGTTCCTTCAACAGTATGCTGCAGGGTGGTGGTATTTCTCCCTTCCATTTGTTTATTTTCTGTCTCATTTGTCTCTGTTACTATGGTATTATTCTGGCCATTAGTTACTGATTCTACAGTTGTAGTGTTTGTAGCCGTTTCATTTGTAGAAGTTATGTCTGTACCTTTGCCACCTAAAGCTCCTTCCTCCATAATAAAATCAGTGGTGTTTGTGACATTAGAAGTACTCTGAACAGGAACAGTTCCATCTTCAAATGTGTTCCCTGAATCTGTGAAAGTATAATTGACTTTTTTGCTGACCTCATCAGGCTCCAAGACCTCTGTAAATGTATGCTGATCAATCTCAGTATAGGTCGTGTCATTCACCTGGCTGTTGACTTTGGTAACTGTTTCTGTCCCTTCAATAATGACGGATGATTCATTGGTTTCTATACTAATACCTTCATGAGGAGGAAGAGAAGTGGTTGTGACTGTTTCATTTGTTTTAATATCAGTTGCTGTGTCAGTTGCATTGGCCACATCTCCCACTCCCTCAGTAGTACCCGTGGCATTAAATTTGGTATCAACAGCTGTTTTAGTAGCATTGATTGCATCCATAACTTCTTTGGCTGTGCTTGTGGTATTAACTTCAGCATCGGTAACTGCCTCAGTAGCATTTGTTGTACCCACCACTCCTTCTGTTGTTGAAGTAGTAATGTCAGTAATATTTCCAAAGACAACAGAACCAGATGCAGTACCATTTGCAGCTGTGAGAGTACCATTAATAGTAATGTTGAGTCCAGCAGCAGTACTGTGTTCTGGTTTAGATTTGGCATCATCTGAGTCTGCTGAGGTTGCATTGGATTCCTTAGCTTTTTCATCTGTGAGTGTTGGGGGCTTTTCAATCTCTGTCTCTGTCGTTTCCATCTTGATACTGACGAGGGTGGCACTTCCTTGAAATCTGTCGATTGCTTTGCTGAGATTTTCATTAACAGCAATCTCCGTTGTAGTAGAGGACGGCGTTGTGGTGGATTGGCCTGGGGAATAACAAAATAAGATCAGAAAATGTTTTCATTATTTATGCAATAGTTCATATTACCTATAATTGGTAAACATGATATTCATGAAATCTATATGAAGATCATATATGATTTTCAAGCCTTTTAACTGCATGTTTAAAATTCAAAGCATGTAATGTCTTCCTGAAGAGCATAAGCTGACATGGAAATCATGGAAACATGCATAATTTAAACAATAAAGGTAGTTAAGCAGGTTCAAGAGTATTACCACAAAAAACCTGCCAACTCAGGAATATCATAAATCATTGCTAAATGGATGATTATTCTTTTATAAGCAGAATTTAATTCACATGGGGTTCAATCAAATAAAAATTCTTATTAGTCCTGTGATATCTAGCATGTCTTGGGACAAAAAGTTCACTGTAGAATTACAAGATATGTCTGAAAGGGTATAAATCAGGTATCACATATTTTATTGATATAGGTTTGCATCTAAGTGAAGCAGCTGGAGATAATATAAAGAGTCCTCTTCAAAGATTTCATAATTAAATCACTTCACATTTTGTGGGGGACGATGCAACAGTTACTTCAGAGACATGAATACAAATTCTGCAATTTGATACAGCAAATATATGAATGGTGTGGTCACTTCCTTTATGCATCATCCAATATGAAGCTGCAAATAATGAAGACTGAAAGCATCCTTAACTATCTACTGTCATCTGAAGGGAATCAGAGTGTAAGAGAAAGATAGGACAGAGGTGTAAGATCAGAAGAATTAACAAAGAACTATGGGGCAGCACAGAATTTGAAAATACTACATGTGATATACAGATCCAAGAAGTCAGGGTCCAATGTAGCTTTGATTACTAAAAGTTAAACATAAACAAATCATGGATCCAAGGGTTGCATAGCTAACAAACTATGAAGCTAAAGAAGGAATATTTTCCTTAAGACTACTTAATGTTCCTTATGAATGTGGCTGTACTGTATAACAAACAATTCAACATAACATACAATTAGCATAAGATATTTTGCAACAAAAGTTGATAATATTACAGTGTGGCTTGCAAAAACACACTACTAATTTGCTGTATACTGCATTACGGTGTAACACACACAAAAGAAGAGTCTCCAGCAGGTAATGTCTACTGCTGCAGTCATATTAGTACTTACATTTGCAGATAAACTTGTGTTTCATGGCAGGTATCACACATGCTGGGATGTAAGGTCATTGTGTATAATGTTATTCAAACTATGGGTAAATCTGTGTATTTGATAATGTTGATATTAAGATCTGTGGGTAAAGTGTTAATCATGCTGTGTAATTGTCTGTATAGTTGTAGACATGCAATGTAAATGTTTTTAAATTCCTTATCATTTCAGTTACACTAAACCAAAGCCCCTTTTATGGGGTTCCTGCAGCTTAACGACTGAGCTGCAACAGAAGCAGAGAAACAATGGACTTCTTTGGTGTGAGATTTTCCTAGATAAGAATGTACTCTCCTCTGTCAGCTGGCAGTGATAGTCTAGATGAATGTACCTTTTCAGTCATGGTACAATCACAAGCAGTTCATTAACAGCTACATACTATATTTTTCTATCATACATAATCGTTGTTTCCTACGTCAGCGAGGTAGCATCAGGAAACACACGAAGAATGGCCCATCCACTCATTTACACATGTATATATACATAAATGCCCATATGTGCACATATACATACATATACATATTAACATATACGTACATATACATACACAGATATATACACATATACATATTCATACTCGCTTGCTTTCATCCATTCCTGTCACTACCCCACCCCACAGGAAATAGCGATATCACTACCCTCTGCTTCAGCAAGGTAGCGCCAGGAAGACAGACAAAAAAGGCCACATTCTTTCACTAGCTGTCATATGTAATGTACTCAAACCACAGCTCCCTATCCACATCTAGGCCCCACAGACCTTTTCATGGTTTACCCCAGATGCTTCATATGCCCTGGTTCAGCCCATTGACAGCAAGTCAACCCTAGTATATCACATTGTTCTAATTCACTCTATTCTTTGCAGCCTCTCACCCTCCTGTATGTGCAGGCCCTGATCACTCAAAATCTTTTTCACTCCATCCTTCCACCTCCAATTTGGTCTCCCGCTTCTCCTTGTTCCCTCCAACTTTTACACATATATCCTCTTTGTCAATCTTTCCTCACTCATTCTCTCCATATGTCCAAACCATTTCAACACACCCTCTTCTACTCTCTCAACCACACTCTTTTTATTACCACACATCTCTCTCACCCTTTCATTACTTACTCGATCAAACCACCTCACACCACATATTGTCCTCAAACATTTAATTTCTAACACATCCACCCTCCTCCGCAAACGTATCTATAGCCCATGCTTCGCAACCATATAACATTGTTGAAACCACTATTCCTTCAAACATACACAATTTTGCTCTCTCAGATAACGTTCTCACCTTCCTCACATTCTTCAACGCTCCCAGAACCTTTGCTCCCTCCACCCACCCTGTGACTCACTTCTGCTTCCAGGATTCTAACTGTTACTAAGTCCACTTCCCGATATCTAAAGCACTTCACTTCCTCCAATTTTTCTCCACTCAGACTTATATCCCTCAACCCTAGTGAACCTAATAACTTTGCTCTTATTCTCACTTGCTCTCAACTTTCTCCTTTCACACACTTTTCCAAACTCAGTCACCAACTTCTGCAGTTTCTCACGTGAATCAGCCACTAGAGCTGTATCATCGGTGAACAACAACTGATTCACTTTCAAGGCCCTCTCATGCTCAACAGACTGCATATACTCGCCCCTCTCCAAAACTTTTGCATTTACCTCCCTAACCACCCCATCCATAAACAAATCAAACAACCATGGGGACATCACACATCCATACTGCAGACTGACATTCACTGGGAACCAATCACTCTCCTCTCTTCCTACTCGTACACACCCCTTACACCCTTCATAAAAACTTCTCAATGCTTCTAGCAGCTTACCTCCCACACCATAGATTCTGAAGACCTTCCACAAAGCATCTCTATTAACCCTATCATATGCCTTCTCCAGATATAAAAGCTACAACAATATCCAACTGTTTTTCTAAGTATTTATCACACATTCTTCAAAGCAAACAACTGATCCACACATACTCTACCACTTCTAAAACCACACTGCTCCTCCCCAATCTGAAGCTCTGTACATACCTTAACCCTCTCAATCATTATCCTTCCATACAATTTACCAGGCATCCTCAACAAATTGTGCCTCTGTAGTCTGAACACACCTCTATCCCCTTTGCCTCTACACAATGGCATGATACATGCATTTCTCCAATCCTCTGGGACTTCACCATGATCCATACATACACTGAATATCCTCACCAACAACAGTCACCTCCTTTCTAAATAAATTCAACTGAAATACTGAAATACCATCCACTCACACTACTTTTCTGCATATCATCTTAAGCAAGACTTTCACCATCTCTTTTCTCTTCACCAAACCACTCTCCATGACTCTCTGACTCCGCATACCACTCTGGTCAAACCCTACATCTGCCACTCTATCATCAAACATATTTAACAATCCCTCAAAATAATCACTCTATCTCCTCTTCACTCCATCACTACCTGTTATCATTTCCCTTTTTGCCCCCTTCATCAATGTCCCCACATATTCTCTTGTCTTTCAAACATTATCCACCTCCTTCCAAAACATCTTTTTATCCTCCCTAAAGTTTAATGATACTCCCTCATCCTAGCTCTCATTTGTCCTCTTTTTGAACCCCTGCACCTTCTTCTTGACCTCCTGCTTTTTCTCTTATAAATTTCCCAATCATTTACCCTCCTTCTTTGTAAGTATTGCCCAAATGTCTCTCTCTTCTCTTTCACTAACAACTTTGCTTCTTCATCCCACTACTTACTACCCTTTCTAATCTTCCCACCTCCCACCTTTTGCATGCCACACACATCTCTTGCACATGCCATCACTGCTTTCCTAAATACATCCCATATGTCAACCACTCTCCTCATTTTATCTGCTCTCACCTTTTGCCATTCTGCACTCATTCACTCCTGGTATTTCCTCACACAAGTTTCTTTTTCTAGCTCACTTACTCTCACCTCTCTATTCTCCCCAACATTGCATCCTTTTTTTCATAAACCTCTGCAAATCATCACCCTCATTTCCTCAAGACAGTGATTAGACATCCCTCCAGCTGCCCCTTTCAGCACATTTACATCCAAAAGTCTCTCTTTTACATGCCTAGCAGTCAATACATAATCTAATAATGCCTGTTGACCATCTCTCCTACTCACATACGTATATTTGTATATATCACCCTTTTTAAACCAGGTATTCCCAGTCACCAGTCATTTTTCAGCACATAACTCCATAAACTCTTTACCATTTCCATTCATAACACTGCCACATTACTTACCTTCTCATTTAAAGCATCCACCACTAATACCTGGTCTCGTGCACCAAAGCTGCTGACACACTCACTCAGCTGCTCCCAAAACACTTGCCTCTCATGATCTTTCTTCTCATGACCAGGTGCATAAGCACCTTAGCTCTTGTCCTCTCTCCAACGCCTGACTTTACTTCCAAGTTTTTTCCAAACCATTCTTCCCCTTTACCCTTGAACTTCGTTTCACTCAGAGCCAGACCATCCAGGTTTCTTTCCTCAAACATACCACCTATCTCTCTTTTCTTCTCATCTTGGTTAGAAATTGAATTACAAGGAGGGGAGGATTTCCAGCCCCTGCTCCTGCCCCCTTTAGTTGCATTCTACAACTCACAGGGAATACGTGGGAAGTACTGTTTCTCCCCACTTTACTTCTTTATCCCACCACTCACTTACCTTTCTAATCTGCCCACCTCCTAACTTTCTCAAGCCACATGCATCTCTCACACAGACCAGCACTGCTTCCCTAAATTCCTCCCATTCCTCAACCACTTCCCTTGCTTCATTTACTCTCACCTTTTGCCATTCTACACTCAATATTTTTTCCAAGCTCACTTACTCTCACTATTTTCAACTCACATTGTTTCTTCTTTCCACCAGATAGTGATCAGACATCCCACAAGCTTTTCCTCTCAGCACGTTTACATCAGAAAGTCTTTTTAGATGCCTATCAATCAGTGTGTAATCCAATAATGCCTGCTGACCATCTTTAAATATCTTATCTACATAAAGAAGTAAAGTTACTTGTGAAGCAGAAAAGAGAGTTGTCTGGGTTATACTTACAAGGATGAAGTGCAAACTACAGAAGGATGTACAAGAGAAAGTGGCAGGAGGTCAAGAGAAAGACTGAAGAAGGGGTTGAAAAAGAGGGCAAATGAGAGCTGAAGAGAGTATCAGTAAACTTTAAGGAGAATAAGATGTTTTGAAGGAGGTTAATAATGTGTGAAAAACAAGAGAACAGATAGGGACATTGGTGAAAGGGAAAAAAAAGGGGAAGTGATAACAGAAAGTGAGTGAATAAGTGATGAGGAGAAGGAGTATTTTGAAGGACTGTTGAATGTGTTTGATGATACGGTGACATTTTTATGGTGTTTAAGTTAGGATGGTATGCAAAGTGAGTCATGGAGAGTAGTTTGGTGAAGACAGAAGAGGAGGTGAAGGACTTACATAAGATGAAATGGGACAAGGTGGCCAGAGTGGGTGGTACTGCAGCTAATTTTTTTTTCATTACGAAAGGGGGTGACCGTTGTTGAATGATAACTTAGGATTTTCAATGTATGTATGGATTATGGTGAGATGCCTGTATACTGTAAGTGTATAAAGGCAAGGGGAGTAAAGGTAAGCATTCAAACTAAAGAGGTACAAATATACAGAGGGCACTTGGAAAGTTGTATGGGAGGTTAGTGAATGAGAGGGTGAAAGTTTGTACAGAGCAGGCATCAGATAGGGGAGGAGCAATGTGCTTTCAGAAGGGGTAGAGGATATGTGGACTAGGCATCTGCTTTCAAGAATGTGTGCAAGAAGTACTTAGAAAAACAGATGGATTTGTATATGGCAGTTATGGATCTGGAGGAAGCATAAGAAAGGGTTGATAGAGATGCCTTGCGGAATATCTTAAGAATATATAGTGTGGGAGAAAAGCTGCTAGGATCAATATGAAGTTTTATCAAGGGTGAAAAGCATTTGTACAAGTAGGAAGAGTGGAGAGTGAATGCTTTTAAGTGAAGGACAGTCTGTGGTAGGGGTGTGTAATGTCACCATGGCTGTTTAATTTGTTTATTGATGGGATGATGAGGGAGGTAAATGTGAGAGCCTTAGAGAGATGGACAAGTATGTAGTCTGCAGGGGACCAGAGAGCCTGGGAAGTCAGTCAGTTGTTGTTCACTGATGATACAGCACTGGTGGCAGATTCGAGTAAGAAATTGCAGAAGTTTGTGACAGCATGGAACAGTGTGTGGAATGAGGGAGCAGAAAGTAAATGTGAATAAAGGCAATGTTATTAGGTTTAGCAGGGTTGAGAAACAGGTTAGTTGGAGTGAAAGTCTGAATGAAGAAAACTCGCAGGAAGTGGAGTGTTTTAGATACTTGGGAGTGGACATGGCAGCGAATGGAACGATGAAAACAGAAATGAGACACCGAGCAGGTGAGGGGCAAAAGCTTTGGGAGCATTAAAGAATGTGTGGAAAGAGGGATCAATATCTGGGAGAGCAAAAATGGGTATGTTCGAAGGTATGGCAGTCCCAAATTGTTTTATAGATGCAAGGCATGCGATATAGATGAGGATGTGCTGAAGAGGGTGGATATCTTGGGAATTAAATGTTTGAGGACAATATACAATATGATGTGATTTCATTGAGTAAGTAATAAAAGAGTAAGAATAAGGTGTGGTAATGAAAAGAGTGTGGTTAAGAGGGCTGAATAATCTGAGGTATTCTGGATGTGGTCATAAAGAGGGAGATATCAAGGCTGTACCAGCATGGGAAGTGAAATCATTTATGTCATAACTATAGGGTCAGTTGTAGAAATCTTTGTATAAAAGATGAATGGGTAATATCATGTCTGATAAAGTAGGAAAAGTTGAGGAATTATGAAGAGAACAGAGGAAGGAGGATGTTAAGTATCATCAAGATTACTGATACATTAGATAACTGTTTCAGGTTCTGTCTACTGCAGTTACTATCAAAATTTCTTGTGTTCCTATCATCTTTGATCTGCTTTCATTTTATTTCTGTTACAACTGATATGACTTAGATATTTGATGCAGCTGATATGATAACTTCTGTCTCTAATGCAGCCATTGTTTCTCTAATTTTTGTTGCAGTCTTTGTTTCTGTGTTGGTTTCAGCTATATCCTCTTTAACATGTGTGGCATCTGTTCTAATTTGTATATCAGTTTTTGTTGCTGTTTGACATGTTAATTTTGTTGAATCTGTAATGATTTCAGTTGTTCCATCTACATCTAAATCATGTGTAATAGTTGTGGTATCTCCATCATCTAATGTTTTTGTTGTAATTCTATCTATGGAGTCAAATGTAGTCTTAACTTTTGTTTCTGGTGTAGTTTTAGAATTGGTTTCTGCTAAAGTTTGTTTCTAATGTTTCCCGTGTAGCTTGTGTTTCATGTATGGTTTTTGTTGTAACTTCTGTTTCCTCTGTGATTTCCATCATATTTTCTGTGTCCACTTTTCTTTCGTCTGTGGTTTTTGCTAAGCTAGCAGTTTCTGTGGTTGCTTTTGTTTCAACTGCAGTTTCTGTTTTATCTGTGGTTTCAATCACAGCTTCTGTTTCAGTTGTTCTTTCTGTTTTAATCTGGACTACACTTTCTGTTTCATATGAATTTTTCAATGTAGTTTCTGTGGTTTCTATCTCAGTTTCTGTTGCAGTTGTTGTTTCTGTTTTAATTTGGTCTTCACTTTCTGTTTCATATGAGTTTTCTAAAGTAGTTTCTGCTTCAGAAGTCACATCTGTTGTAGCCTCTGTTTGGATAGTACTTTCAATTTTATCTTGAGTTTCAGTTCCATCAGTAGTTTCTGTTTCAGTTATAAATTCATTGCTGGTTTCTGTTTCAGCAGAGCTTGCATTCCCTGCTGTTGTCTTTGCTTCATCTGTGGTTCCTGGTATATTTTCTGTTGTAAATGTCTCCATTTCAGCAGTGGCTTCAGTTGTAATCTGGACTGTGCTTTCGGTTTCCATTGTAGCTTCCGTTTCTGTAGAGATCTCTGTTATAGTTTCTGTTTTACATGTAGTTTCTACAGGTGCCTCTGAAGTTTCTAAATCAGTCATAAATTCATTTCTGTCCTCTGTTTCAATTATGGTTTCAGCTCCAGTTGTGGTTTCAGCAGGTAAGGTTATGAGTGATTTAGTGGTAGGATTTATTAAGGTAGTAGTGGGAGGGGTAGAAGATGTGGTGGTAGTTGTGAATGTGTAAGTGGAGGTGGTTGTAGCAATTGTAGAACTTGTAGTTGTGGTTGATGATGGAGATTGACCTGTAAATTTTTGAAAAAGGCAAAAATCATGCATTACTTCAAATGTTAAGCCTGATCTTATTATGCAAAGGTACTTCTTGTAAGATGTCAGAAAGCAAAGGTGCATCATACATATTCCAGTCAAAAACTAAGGTTTTCCATTGGCCAGACCATTCAAAAGAAACTACCAGGATACCAGACAACCAAAAAATTCATTCACCTGGATTCTAGGACATCTAAATCCCAGTTAGGTCTCCTTGAAAGCAGGCAACAAAGAGTCCAGAAGATGAGAAATCCTAATCACATTTTAAAATCAGAATTTCTAATATCATTTATATGTTTCTATGTCATCTAAAATCCTCTCTAGTCTGCATGTGACTGGAGAATGACAAGGTGTGTGCTACAATTATCTCTGAGCAATGCAAAATGCTCCCTTCTTATATGTCTACAAAAACTTTCCAAAACATCATGTATGTGACAGTCATTCTTGTAAAAACATTTTGTCTTAAACTTACTTAATTTATGGATATTTGTAGCAATTAAATTATCAAACAGAACCAGTATAGTAAACCATCACCGAAACATGTCAAAAAATAAACTTAACTGGGACTTTAGTAACCCTAAATGAAATGAACATAAAAATCTGCTATAAGAAAAAATATGGTTAGAAAAAAGAAAAAGGCAGGTAAAAAATAACACAGCTGACCTGTATTAAGTTATGTGAACACTCCTGTACTTTTGGAATTTGCTGTTATCTTTTTGCCACTACAGAGGAAATGAAAGCAAAACTCTTGTGCTACATCAGTAATCTTTTTCATTCAACATACCATGTTTCATTTTCCTCAATAAAATCTTTGAGAGAAGAATGTTAATAATAAGGAATCAATAATCCAACACAGAAAAGTAAACACCAATACACAGAGGTCAGGTCAGGTCACAGTGAGAAGGGGAGGCACAGGGTTTAAGTTCATATTCTTTCTGAGTTTAATGGCGATGGGATTATCTGTAATGACTTACTGTGCAAGAAATAAAAGAGATGTGCTTGCGGGGCCAGTAAATTAATAAATTTGGTGAAAGACACTGCTTGATAGAATTTGTGGATAGGAATTAAGAAGCAAAGATCACCATGGTCATCATGCACCAGAGGGCAAAATGAGGGGAAAGTTTCCAACTCTGAGTGCTATACCCAAGTAATTATCCCAACACGTGTTTGGCTATAATAATACAGCTCAATACGAAATTTAGAGAAATATCAGCTAAACTAAAACTGCAGAGCATGAGTCAGAAATGAAATATTAGTGTAAACAAATTATAATGCACATGGAAATAATAAATTAGCAACTCTGTAACTGAAGTGAACAAACACCAAGTGAGAATACAAACTTATTTACTTTCACCAGAAAAGACTAGAAATCCAAAACTGTTAAAACATCTAAGCTGAACATAAAATGAAAAGAATGCAGAGTGTATGAAGAAAACTAAAGGTATTTAAGGTAGTGAAAATTTTTGTGCATAATAATGTCTTTAACTTTACATTTTTTTTAAAAGGGTTTCATTCAAAAGATATTTTTTTCATACATATTCGCCATTTCCGGCATTGGCGAGGTAGCATCAAGAACAGAGGAATGAGCCTTAGAAGGCATATCCTCACTTGGCCCCTTCTCTGTTCCCTCTTTTGGAAAATTTTAAAATGGGAGGGGAAGACTTCCAGCCCCCTGCTACCTCCCCTTTTAGTCGCCTTCTACAAAACGCAGGGAATATGTGCTATAATAATGTATACATCAAGCTCTTCACCATTTCCATTCATAATACTGAATATCCCACACACACCAATTATACTCTCAACCACCACATTACTTAACTTTGCATTTAAATCAAACATCACTAATACCTGGTCTCGTGCACTGAAACTGCAGATGCACTCACTCACCTGCTCCCAAAACACTGGCCTCTCATGATCTTTCTTCTCATGGCCAGGTACATAAGCACCAATAGTCACCCATCTTTCATCATTCACTTTCAGTTTTACCCACAACAATCTAGAATTTACTTTTTTACATTCTATCATATACTCCCACAACTCCTGCTTTAGGAGTAGTGCTATTCCTTCCTTAGCTCTTGTCCTCTCACCAACCCCTGACTGTACTCCCAAGACGTTTTCCACCATTCTTCCCCTTAATATATATAATTATTGTCATTATCATATTTGATTGCCATTCCTTGCATCAGCAAGGTAGTAGCAGGAAACAGACGAAGAAAGACACATCCACTCATATACACATACACGTACATGTACATACATATACATATCAACATATACTCGTATACATACATACACTCAGACATATGCATATATACACATACACATATTCATAATTGCTTTCCTTCATCCATTCCCGGTGTTACCCACCCCACAGGAAACAGCGTCGCCACCCTCTGCATTAGCAAGGTAGCGCCAAGAAATTAGACAAAAAAAGGCCACATTAGTTTACACTCAGTCTCTAGCTGTCATGTGTAATGCACCAAAACCACAGCTCCCTATCCACATCCAGGCCCCACAGACCTTTTCATGGTTTACCTCAGATGTTTCACATGCCCTGGTTCAGTCCATTGATACTAAATAGAATATGCAAGTTGAAACTTCATTGCGTCAATGTTCCTAGCTACAAAACCTAGCAGCCTGTCAACTTTGCTGTTTGCTGCTATAATGTATCTTCTTAAATTCATCAAATGTGAGGGTACCAGTGCTCCTTGAAACCCTCCAGCATTTGTATTCTACGTAATCATCAATTGTTACATTAATCTACATTGTTCATCTTTATTATTATTATTTTGCTTTGTCGCTGTCTCCCGCGTTTGCGAGGTAGCGCAAGGAAACAGATGAAAGAAATGGCCCAACCCACCCACATACACATGTATATACATACACATCCACACATGCAAATATACATACCTATACATCTCAATGTACACATATATATACACACACAGACATATACATATATAAACATGTACATAATTCATACTGTCTGCCTTTATTTATTCCCAACATCACCTCGCCACAAATGGAATAACATCCCCCTCCCCCCTCATGTGTGTGAGGTAGTGCTAGGAAAAGACAACAAAGGCCACATTCGTTCACACTCAGTCTCTAGCTGTTATGTAATAATGCACCGAAACCACAGCTCCCTTTCCACATCCAGGCCCCACAGAACTTTCCATGGTTTACCCCAGACGCATCACATGCCCTGATTCAATCCATTGACAGCACATCGACCCCGGTATACCACATCGATCCAATTCACTCTATTCCTTGCCCGCCTTTCACCCTCATGCATGCTCAGGCCCCGATCACTCAAAATCTTTTTCACTCCATCTTTCCACCTCCAATTTGGTCTCCCACTTCTCCTCGTTCCCTCCACCTCTGACACATATATCCTCTTGGTCAATCTTTCCTCACTCATTCTCTCCATGTGCCCAAACCATTTCCAAACACCCTCTTCTGCTCTCTCAACCACGCTCTTTTTATTTCCACACATCTCTCTTACCCTTACATTACTTACTCGATCAAACCACCTCACACCACATATTGTCCTCAAACATCTCATTTCCAGCACATCCACCCTTCTGCGCACAACGCTATCCATAGCCCACACCTCGCAACCATACAACATTGTTGGAACCAGTATTCCTTCAAACATACCCATTTTTGCTTTCTGAGATAATGTTCTCGACTTCCAAACATTCTTCAAGGCTCCCAGGATTTTCACCCCCTCCCCCACCCTATGATTCATCTAAGTACAGTAAATACGTTACAATATATTTCAAGACTGTTATTGACTTATGTACTGGGAAAATCATAGACTTAATTATAGTCAATTCATTCTGTGATCAATCCCCATGTTGCTCATTGGAATGTTGCTTATGTTTATGAAAGGCACATTAACTCCACTCCTTCATCAAGTCCCTTGCCTTATGGTCCTGAAACTAAGTTTCAAGGATCCAAGCACAACCACAAAAGCTCCTAAAATGAATGAAATGCATGACCTCCTTCCTGCTCTCCTAAGGCATCAAACTCACTGCAGCAAGAAGGCTCCAAAGATTACTCTATTTTAACTTTTAATGGACTAGGTGCCAGCCCCAACACTTTATTCAAATCAACACCTATTGTTCCCTTTGTCTATATGCACATTTGAGAATGAAAACAATCACACTATTTTTCTAAGTTCAGTAAACATTTAGAGTTCTAATTTTCAAAACTTGGAGAAATTTGAGTATTTGTAAAAGAAAATTAGCAGATTAAGATTCATTCTATTTGATTTGCTATGAGGTTCCCTTGGAATAATAGATACCCAAAATGTGGACAGTTCCAAAATTTGGCATCTGCTCACCACTAAGTTTGCCTAATTTAAGACATTAAAGTGTATACACTGTTCAGTGTACTTCAGACTGCTACTAATAATCATTCCAAGGGAATACCTACCTCCCTACGAGTATCTAGGAAAAGGGTCTTGCACCTTAGAGCAACACCCTTTCTCTTTGCTTCCATCCATACTGTATAATTGTTAATCCTGGGTTCATCTGGAACTATCATTAATGATTCAAATATACATATAAAATAAAACAAACTAAAATAAAATGAACTAAAATGAAATAAAATATAGAAAAATAATAATAGCAAAACTCACTGAGGTGGACGCAGTAGGTATTGTTGGTGAGGATGAGATAATCGGGGCAATAGCAGGTAAATTGCAGCTCTTTGTAGGAGAAATTGCATCCATGGGAGCAGAGCGACTGGTTGTGCAAACACTTGTCCAGCAATCCTTTTGTAAACAAATGATAATTCAGGAGACAGTAAAAATATAGCAATGCTAATAAAAAATGTAAATCAATAAATAAGTTGAAAAATAAATACCCTGAACTTAACACAATAAACTGCACTATAGGAATTCTTACAAGCACAAATAAATTAATCAATAGCAGTTATGTCTATTTGTGTCGTGTACATTTGTATGTATGATGATCAAAAATAATAACCAAGGTTGCACCAAGGATGAAACCACTTCCTATGTCTCTGAGGACCACATTTTCATGGTCAAATTACTAGAGTACATATGCCACTTTTTGTATTCTTATAGCTACAACCATACATCACTATCACACCGTGGCACCATTTTTAAGCAGGAATACTTGTGTGTAACTCTCCAACAAACAACCATTCAAAGATCTAATTCATATGTATATGCATTTCCAAATTCTATCTTTGAGGGATAATACAAGAAAATGCCAGGTACTTTATTAATAATAATAAAAAAACACTTCAATACATGTAGCAGATGTAAATCTCAGATAATATTAAAGGAAAATCTATTTCAACTTCCTCAGCCACCTTGAGAAACATACTCAGAAAGAACTGGAAATACACTAAAAAAGGAAAAACAGATAAGGATCTTTTTTCTTACGTCATGTATCACTACTGAATTAACAACTACTTACTGTCAACAACAATGGAATCTGGAGGGACATGGTACTTATGGTTAAAGTAGCCATTGTCAATGGCGGTCTCAAGGCGCTCTCTAACAGAAGTAAGATTTAGTAGTGCTGTTTGGGGGCTGTTATCCTGTTCATTGAAGTATGTCCATCCTATCCTGAAGGTGCAGATGATGCTCCCAGGCCTGCAAATATGATAGCTTAACTATCCACTGAGCTGTATAATTTACAATCCATACACTGATGCTGTACCTAAAAGTTGTCTTCTCAGCACTGTCTAAATAAAGATAAATATGAATATTGTAATAGAAAGTAATCTATATTTCTCATCTTTAAAAACAATAATATTCTAACATGAATATGGAAATGAGCAGAAACACCCTTGTTTTAGAACCAAATATACTTGAACTAGTGAAAAAAGATGCAAAAAGAAAGATTTACTTACTCAAATCTGAGAATTCTCAGCTTTAGTTTGCCTTTTCCATTGTAAAGAACATCTGAACTGAAGAGCACTGTCTCCAGCTGTAAAGGAAAGTGGCTGTTAGGATATATCTTCTAGTACTGTGCTATAGGTATAAGGTTCGGGTATAATATAGCAAACGATGTGACTACTTCTATGTCATTTAACCAATCCAATCATACTGTTCATTCAGATTCCTTTTGCTTCAACATCCAACTAAACTTCTCTTGCATGCCAATGAGGAAATTGCTCTTAACTACAGCCTATAAATGCATGATAACCTACCCAGCAACTTTCAAATCTGCATCACTAATATGGACCATTATCTTTCCCTAATACTTCCTTCCCAGGAACTGCTATGCACCCCTAGCAATCACTTCCTGCTCCACACTATTTACATAAGTAGATACACATATATGAAGTGAGAGTCATGGAGAGTGGTTTGGTGAACAGAAAAGAGGTGGAGAAAGCCTTACATATGATGAAATGAAGCAGTCTGGAATGGATGGTAAGGTAGTTGAATTTATTAATAAATGGAGTGACCATGTTGTTGATTGGTTGGTATGGAATTTCAGTGTATGTATTCATCACGGTGAGGTGCCTGAGGTCTGGCAGACTGCATATATAGTGTCACTGTATTAACACAATGGGGATAAAAGTGAGTATTCAAACTACAAAGGTATAAGTCTGTTTAGTGTACCTGGTAGGCTGTATGGAAGGGCAGTGATTGAGAGGATGAATGGCTTTACAGAGCATCAGACTGGGGAGGAGCAGTTTGGTTTCAAAACTGTTAGAGGATGTGTGGATCAGTTGTTTTCTTTAAAGAATATGTCTTTCTCCTCTAACTCCACCCTGGATGACTCTAACATTCCTTCACACCATTATGCTCCACTTACTAATCCCATGCCCCTCCCCATAATCTCTTTTTAAACTGTCCAAAAAAAGCTTCCCTCTCTGGACACAAGCACAGCTTATGGTCCTGATGGTATCCATCCCTGTGTACTGAAAGAGCGTGCCTCTGAACTTCCACCTGTGCTTGCTTGTCTATTCCATTTTTGTTTAAGAACCAGAACTTTTCCTTCTTCTTGGAAGCAAGCATTGATATATGTAGTGTGCATCTTATGTGTAGGAAATGCATGGCAACTCATTAGTAAACACTTGGTGTCTTCATTGTGGTTGTTGCACCTTGGGCATGGAGTTTCATGGGATATGGTAAAATGGTATTTGCAACACTGTTTCTAAGGCTGAAATCCAGAGCACTGACAAGAGAGGGACTTGCATTTGTCTAGGGAGTGTTGCTTCTGGTGGATGTATGTCTTGTAGGTTGGTCTTTAAGAATGAGTTTGAAGGGAAGATGTTTAGTGCTTATTGCATCATTTCAGTATGTATTTGTTGGAAGTGTGGGGAGGTGAGAGTAGATGTTGCTAAAGTGTGGGGTAGAGGTAGGCTTTTTATTTCTAGCTGGCAGTTGGTGGTAGTTTTGGAGTGGTTTTCTTACATTAGAATTGAGCGCCGAGCATGATAAGGTAGAAATGTACTGGGAGTATCTTTGTTTCATTGTATAGGTATTGAGTACTAGTGGCTGCTAACAGCCTGTGATTGTTCTAAGTAAGCTATTTTTTGTGGTTTGCAGCTTTGTCATATTCACTTTGAAGAAGATGGAAGAACAGGCAGTTGGACTCTTGGATGAAAATGTGCTAAGAGGGGAAGTTGGTGGGATGTTTGATCACTAATTTGTAGAGGTAAAGCTTTCAGAAAAGAGAAAATGATATGGGTGGGAAGAGGGCAGTGAAAGAAAGTGAGCTTGGAAAAAAGGCTTATGGGAAGAAATAACAGGAGAGATTGAGTACAAAATGACAAAAGGTTAAAGTAAATGAAATTAGGAGAATGGATGAGGAGCAGCAGTTATTTAGGGAAGCAATGCTGGCATGTGCAGAAGTTTTGTAGCAAGCGGAAGGTGGAAGGAAGGCAGATGAAAAAGGTTTATTAGTGTTGGAATGACAAAGACATCAGTCAAAGGGAAAAGAAAGGTGCATGGACAGTACTTACAAAGTTGGCCAAGTGACTGGGAGAAGTACAAGAGAAAGTGGCAGGCAACAAGGACAAGCAGGAAGCGTTAGAGATGAAAAAGAGGGCAAATGAAAGTTATGATGAGGGAGTATCATCAAATTTCTGGGAGGATAAAAAATGTTTTGTAAGGAGTTGAACAGCAAGAGAAAACCAAAGAACAAATGGGAATATTGTTAAAGTGGGCATATGGGGAAATGATTACAGGCAGTGATGAGATGAAGAGGGTATGGAATAATTCGAAAATATGTTGAATAAGTTTGATGATATGGTGTCAGATATAGGGTGTTTGGGTTGGGGAGGTAAGAAAAGCAGAAGAGTCACAGCAAGTGGTTTAGTGGAGAGGAGAGGTGGAGACAGCCTTGTGTAGGACGAAATGTGGCAAGGTAGCTGGAACAGATGGTACTGCAGTTGAATTTCTTGAGAAAGTGAGTGACTGTGTTGTTTATTCATTACTTATGATTTTTCAGTGAATCCTGGATCATGGACAGGTGCCTGAAGATTGACAAAATGCATGTATAGTGTTGCTGTATAAAGGAAAGGGGAACAAGGCAAGTGTTTGAATTACACAAGAATAAGTTTGTTGGGTGTATCTGGATAGTTGTATGGAGGAGTGATAAATGAGAGGGTGGTGGCATGCACAGAGCATTAGACTGGAAAGGAACAATGTGGTTTCAGGTGTGGTTGAAGATGTGTGGATCAGGTATTCATTTAAAATAATGTGTGCGAAAAATACTTTGATAAATAAAAAAATCTGAATTTGGTATTTATGGAGGGGCAAGTATGAAGTCTGTTGGGGATGAGAGAGCTTGGGAAGTGAGTCAGTTGTTGTTCGCTGATGATACAGTGCTGGTGGCTGATTCATGTGAGAAATTGCAGAAGCTGGTGACTGAGTTTGGTAAAGTGTGTGAAAGAAGAAAGTTAAGAGTAAATGTGAATAAGAGCAAGGTTATTAGGTACAGTAGGGTTGAGGGTCAAGTCAATTGGGAGGTAAGTTTGAATGGAGAAAAACTGGAGGAAGTAAAGTGTTTTAGATATCTGGGAGTGGATCTGGCAGCAGATGGAACCATGGAAGCGGAAGTGGATCATAGGGTGGGGGAGGGGGCGAAAATTCTGGGAGCCTTGAAGAATGTGTGGAAGTCGAGAACATTATCTCGGAAAGCAAAAATGGGTATGTTTGAAGGAATAGTGGTTCCAACAATGTTGTATGGTTGCGAGGCGTGGGCTATGGATAGAGTTGTGCGCAGGAGGATGAATGTGCTGGAAATGAGATGTTTGAGGACAATGTGTGGTGTGAGGTGGTTTGATCGAGTAAGTAACGTAAGGGTAAGAGAGATGTGTGGAAATAAAAAGAGCGTGGTTGAGAGAGCAGAAGAGGGTGTTTTGAAATGGTTTGGGCACATGGAGAGAATGAGTGAGGAAAGGTTGACCAAGAGGATATATGTGTCGGAGGTGGAGGGAACGAGGAGAAGAGGGAGACCAAATTGGAGGTGGAAAGATGGAGTGAAAAAGATTTTGTGTGATCGGGGCCTGAACTTGCAGGAGGGTGAAAGGAGGGCAAGGAATAGAGTGAATTGGAGCAATGTGGTATACCGGGGTTGACGTGCTGTCAGTGGATTGAATCAAGACATGTGAAGCGTCTGGGGTAAACCATGGAAAGCTGTGTAGGTATGTATATTTGCGTGTGTGGACGTATGTATATACATGTGTATGGGGGGGGGGTTGGGCCATTTCTTTCGTCTGTTTCCTTGTGCTACCTCGCAAACGCGGGAGACAGCGACAAAGTATAAAAAAAAAAAAAAAAAAAATTGTATATATATGTATACGTTGAGATGTATAGGTAAGTATATTTGCATGTGTGGACGTGTAGGTATATACATGTGTATGTGGGTGGGTTGGGCCATTCTTTCGTCTGTTTCCTTGCGCTACCTCGCTAACGCGGGAGACAGCGACAAAGTAAAATAAATAAATAATACATTCTAAAAGACCATGATTCATACAACTTACCTTTCGCTCATCTTCATTTCGTCTTATTTCTAACAATACAACATAAGCTATCATTCTATTGCTCCATTCCATTATCATATCCTGAACTACATAAACCTGGGTTTCGCATTCACACATCATTGTTAGGAAAACTACTCCATGCAAGCCTTCTGCAAACATGAAATCTAAATTTTGACAAACATAAAGAGGTTTCGGCAGACCTTCAATATTTCTCCTTGCAAGATTTCAATATCAATTTTAGCTTTCTTACTATCATCTATAGTGAATCTCACTCATAATTCCTCAATCTATCTGTGACTCTAAGTCTTTCACCAGTAAAATTGATACTGCATTACAGAGTGACATCTTTCTTTTTAAAAAAAGAATCTTACTTTAATTCACATCAACTTTCAGCATCTTCCTGTTACACACATCATCAAAGCAACCTAACAATATATTGGCCTACTTTGATTCAATTAATGGTTCATCATAATCGACTTGAAATACAAACTGTAGCTCAATGCACTACAATCACATTACCTTGTAGAGTAATGCCCCATCCATAAAACTTCTGACAAAGCCTGGATGGCCTTCCTCATTTATTTCAAACTTCACACTCCCTAAGGCTGTTTACTCTCACACACATCAATTCCATTATAAAACCTCTTAATGGCATTCAAAAGTATGCACAAAATATACACTCGCAACTTCCCCCGGAGCTTTTTTCATTAACTTTATATGCTACATGCATTTTCTTTTTAGAGCCTTTTCCATTAACTGCCTCCTTCTCCACTATGTCTGAATTTAAATTTGTAGTCCATGCACTCTTCCCATCCTCAATCCACCATGTTCTTCACCTACAGGGGGTTTACTACAATTACAATTCTTACGTACACTTTGCCAAATAATCCAACAAGACTTATTCCTATGAAATTACTACAACCTCCTAAATTTCCCTTACACAAACATACTTCATCAAGAGGACTTTCCAGATCCATTCCCAGCATCTCACCTCACTTTTCATCATCTCTCTCATCACTCAATCATTACCCCAGGCTTTTCTATATTTTTAGATACATTTTCCTCTCTTTACCTGTGAATAAGAGCAAGGTTATTAGGTACAGTAGGGTTGAGGGTCAAGTCAATTGGGAGGTAAGTTTGAATGGAGAAAAACTGGAGGAAGTAAAGTGTTTTAGATATCTGGGAGTGGATCTGGCAGCAGATGGAACCATGGAAGCGGAAGTGGATCATAGGGTGGGGGAGGGGGCGAAAATTCTGGGAGCCTTGAAGAATGTGTGGAAGTCGAGAACATTATCTCGGAAAGCAAAAATGGGTATGTTTGAAGGAATAGTGGTTCCAACAATGTTGTATGGTTGCGAGGCGTGGGCTATGGATAGAGTTGTGCGCAGGAGGATGAATGTGCTGGAAATGAGATGTTTGAGGACAATGTGTGGTGTGAGGTGGTTTGATCGAGTAAGTAACGTAAGGGTAAGAGAGATGTGTGGAAATAAAAAGAGCGTGGTTGAGAGAGCAGAAGAGGGTGTTTTGAAATGGTTTGGGCACATGGAGAGAATGAGTGAGGAAAGGTTGACCAAGAGGATATATGTGTCGGAGGTGGAGGGAACGAGGAGAAGAGGGAGACCAAATTGGAGGTGGAAAGATGGAGTGAAAAAGATTTTGTGTGATCGGGGCCTGAACTTGCAGGAGGGTGAAAGGAGGGCAAGGAATAGAGTGAATTGGAGCAATGTGGTATACCGGGGTTGACGTGCTGTCAGTGGATTGAATCAAGACATGTGAAGCGTCTGGGGTAAACCATGGAAAGCTGTGTAGGTATGTATATTTGCGTGTGTGGACGTATGTATATACATGTGTATGGGGGGGGGTTGGGCCATTTCTTTCGTCTGTTTCCTTGTGCTACCTCGCAAACGCGGGAGACAGCGACAAAGTATAAAAAAAAAAAAAAAAAAAAATGTATATATATGTATACGTTGAGATGTATAGGTAAGTATATTTGCATGTGTGGACGTGTAGGTATATACATGTGTATGTGGGTGGGTTGGGCCATTCTTTCGTCTGTTTCCTTGCGCTACCTCGCTAACGCGGGAGACAGCGACAAAGTAAAATAAATAAATAATACATTCTAAAAGACCATGATTCATACAACTTACCTTTCGCTCATCTTCATTTCGTCTTATTTCTAACAATACAACATAAGCTATCATTCTATTGCTCCATTCCATTATCATATCCTGAACTACATAAACCTGGGTTTCGCATTCACACATCATTGTTAGGAAAACTACTCCATGCAAGCCTTCTGCAAACATGAAATCTAAATTTTGACAAACATAAAGAGGTTTCGGCAGACCTTCAATATTTCTCCTTGCAAGATTTCAATATCAATTTTAGCTTTCTTACTATCATCTATAGTGAATCTCACTCATAATTCCTCAATCTATCTGTGACTCTAAGTCTTTCACCAGTAAAATTGATACTGCATTACAGAGTGACATCTTTCTTTTTAAAAAAAGAATCTTACTTTAATTCACATCAACTTTCAGCATCTTCCTGTTACACACATCATCAAAGCAACCTAACAATATATTGGCCTACTTTGATTCAATTAATGGTTCATCATAATCGACTTGAAATACAAACTGTAGCTCAATGCACTACAATCACATTACCTTGTAGAGTAATGCCCCATCCATAAAACTTCTGACAAAGCCTGGATGGCCTTCCTCATTTATTTCAAACTTCACACTCCCTAAGGCTGTTTACTCTCACACACATCAATTCCATTATAAAACCTCTTAATGGCATTCAAAAGTATGCACAAAATATACACTCGCAACTTCCCCCGGAGCTTTTTTCATTAACTTTATATGCTACATGCATTTTCTTTTTAGAGCCTTTTCCATTAACTGCCTCCTTCTCCACTATGTCTGAATTTAAATTTGTAGTCCATGCACTCTTCCCATCCTCAATCCACCATGTTCTTCACCTACAGGGGGTTTACTACAATTACAATTCTTACGTACACTTTGCCAAATAATCCAACAAGACTTATTCCTATGAAATTACTACAACCTCCTAAATTTCCCTTACACAAACATACTTCATCAAGAGGACTTTCCAGATCCATTCCCAGCATCTCACCTCACTTTTCATCATCTCTCTCATCACTCAATCATTACCCCAGGCTTTTCTATATTTTTAGATACATTTTCCTCTCTTTACCTGTGAATAAGAGCAAGGTTATTAGGTACAGCAGGGTTGAGGGTCAAGTCAATTGGGAGGTGAGTCTGAATGGAGAAAAACTGGAGGAAGTGAAGTGTTTTAGATATCTGGGAGTGGATCTGGCAGCGGATGGAACCATGGAAGCGGAAGTGGATCATAGGGTGAGGGAGGGGGCGAAAATTCTGGGGGCCTTGAAGAATGTGTGGAAGTCGAGAACATTATCTCGGAAAGCAAAAATGGGTATGTTTGAAGGAATAGTGGTTCCAACAATGTTGTATGGTTGCGAGGTGTGGGCTATGGATAGAGTTGTGCGCAGGAGGATGGATGTGCTGGAAATGAGATGTTTGAGGACAATGTGTGGTGTGAGGTGGTTTGATCGAGTGAGTAACGTAAGGGTAAGAGAGATGTGTGGAAATAAAAAGAGCGTGGTTGAGAGAGCAGAAGAGGGTGTTTTGAAGTGGTTTGGGCACATGGAGAGAATGAGTGAGGAAAGATTGACCAAGAGGATATATGTGTCGGAGGTGGAGGGAACAAGGAGAAGAGGGAGACCAAATTGGAGGTGGAAAGATGGAGTGAAAAAGATTTTGTGTGATCGGGGCCTGAACATGCAGGAGGGTGAAAGGAGGGCAAGGAATAGAGTGAATTGGAGCGATGTGGTATACCGGGGTTGACGTGCTGTCAGTGGATTGAATCAAGGCATGTGAAGCGTCTGGGGTAAACCATGGAAAGCTGTGTAGGTATGTATATTTGCGTGTGTGGACGTATGTATATACATGTGTATGGGAGGGGGTTGGGCCATTTCTTTCGTCTGTTTCCTTGCGCTACCTCGCAAACACGGGAGACAGCGACAAAGTATAATAAAAAAAAAAAAACCTCCTTTGATATGTCTTTCACTCCTTTACCTATTTTGTTCTCTTTGTATCTAATCACAACTGTATAAACAGCCAATCTACATTACCATTGTCCCTAATAGTTCATTGAAAAAATTCTTTCCATCTCCACAAACGTCATCTTTTATCAGTTATTCTCATAGACTTTTGTAGCACATTTTCACTACTCATGCAAATATCATTCTGCATCATATTCACCTTCTTCTATTATGGCTTGTATTCAAACTATTTCAAAGTTTGAAAACTTTTACAGGTTCACAAGCTTCTCTTGACCTATTCCAGCATTTTTTGCTCATTAAATTTCATGATATCTTACCTCTCCCTCCAAGGCAGTGGCAAGTGCTTTAAAGGTTTCTGATTCAGTGTCTGCTAATGCGTTTGAAAAGTTCTGGTTGTCGATTTTAAATTTGACTTCTATGGCATTGGGAACTGGGGAAAAAAAGAAGAGATTTAGTAAAAACACAATGTTATGGATGAGAAATAAGTATGTGCAAAACTTAGGAGCAGAATATTACAATATTTGTTATGCAAGTACTTTATGAATCATGTTTTCTCTCTCTTAAAAAAAAAAGAGAGGAAGAGAAGGTATCAATATGAATATGAATAAAATAAATGAAAAAATACTGGCCTCTTCTCATCCAAATCACTCCGAAGCCAAGCACAAACCCATAGGTAGAAATAAAAAAAATCAACTCCTGCCTCATGTCCCAAAGACTTATATTCACATATCTCGCCCTCCCCAACAAACATAACAATGAAAAAATATACACGCACAAAAAAATCCTGAGAAGCAATAAACAACTACATTTCCAAACCAGCTTTAAGCACCATTACACTAGACATCCATCTGACTGAAACCACCCTCCCTAGACATATAAGAGTTACCATTTCTCAATTGCAATCTGGATGGGACCATTCGCTCTAATGTTACAAATGCCATATTAGAAGACCACTCGTGCTCAAGGTGCAACATCAACAATGAAAACATCAAGGACTTATTCCTCAAATGCCCTATGCTCAACACCTAAAAGACAAACACATAAAACCACATGCAGTCCCATCTGGTGGATGTGGCCAGATTCCTGAGTGCCGCAGTTACACAAGCAATGAAAAGTTACCTTGTGCAAAGATGTATTAGTGGAGTACTATCCTGCTGAAGACTGAAGGAGACTAGAAGGAGGAGGGAGCAGGGGGCTGGAAATCCTCCCCTCCTATTTTACTTTTCCAAAAGAAGGAAGAGAAGGGGGCAAAGTGAGAGTATTTCAACTCTTAAGGCTCATCTGTTCTTCACGCTACCTCACTAACATGGGAAATGGCAATACATATACATATATAAAAAATTATCTATTATACTTGATCATTGTTTCCCGTGTCAGCGAGGTTGAGCCAGGAAACAGACGAAGAATGGCCCAGCCACTCATATACACATGTATATACATAACACCCTTTCTTTCTTTTTTTTTTTTTTTTTTATACTTTGTCGCTGTCTCCCGCGTTTGCGAGGTAGCGCAAGGAAACAGACGAAAGAAATGGCCCAACCCCCCCCCATACACATGTATATACATACGTCCACACACGCAAATATACATACCTACACAGCTTTCCATGGTTTACCCCAGACGCTTCACATGCCTCGATTCAATCCACTGACAGCACGTCAGCCCCGGTATACCACATCGCTCCAATTCACTCTGTTCCTTGCCCTCCTTTCACCCTCCTGCATGTTCAGGCCCCGATCACACAAAATCTTTTTCACTCCATCTTTCCACCTCCAATTTGGTCTCCCTCTTCTCCTTGTTCCCTCCACCTCCGACACATATATCCTCTTGGTCAATCTTTCCTCACTCATTCTCTCCATGTGCCCAAACCACTTCAAAACACCATCTTCTGCTCTCTCAACCATGCTCTTTTTATTTCCACACATCTCTCTTACCCTTACGTTACTCACTCGATCAAACCACCTCACACCACACATTGTCCTCAAACATCTCATTTCCAGCACATCCATCCTCCTGCGCACAACTCTATCCATAGCCCACGCCTCGCAACCATACAACATTGTTGGAACCACTATTCCTTCAAACATACCCATTTTTGCTTTCCGAGATAATTTTCTCGACTTCCACACATTCTTCAAGGCTCCCAGAATTTTCGCCCCCTCCCCCACCCTATGATCCACTTCCGCTTCCATGGTTCCATCCGCTGCCAGATCCACTCCCAGATATCTAAAACACTTCACTTCCTCCAGTTTTTCTCCATTCAAACTCACCTCCCAATTGACTTGACCCTCAACCCTACTGTACCTAATAACCTTGCTCTTATTCACATTTACTCTTAACTTTCTTCTTCCACACACTTTACCAAACTCAGTCACCAGCTTCTGCAGTTTCACACATGAATCAGCCACCAGCGCTGTGTCATCAGCGAACACCAACTGACTCACTTCCCAAGCTCTCTCATCCTCAACAGACTTCATACTTGCCCCTCTTTCCAAAACATAACACCCTTACACACACATATACATATGCATAAGTATCAACATATACACATATACATACATATACATACACATACACATACTTATACATATATATACATGTACATATTCATACTTGATTGCCTTCATCCATTCCTGGCGCTAGCCCGCCCTACTGGAAACAGCATCGTTACCCCCTATTTCAGCAAGGCAGCACCAGGAAAACAGACAAAAAAGGCCACATTTGTTCACACTGTATCTAGGTGTCATGAGTAATGCACCGAAACCACAGCTCCCTATCCACATCCAGGCCCCAAAGACCTTTCCCAAGTTTACCCCAGATGTTTCACAAGCTCTGGTTCAGTCCAGTGACAGCACATCAACCCTGGTATACCACATCATTCCAATTCACTCTATTCTTTGCATGCCTCTCACCCTCCTGTATATTCAGGCCCTGATCACGCAGAATCTTTTTCACTCCATCATTCTACCTCCAATTTGGTCTCCCACTTCTTCTTGTTCCCTCCATCTCTGACACATACATCCTCTTTGTCAATCTTTCCTCACTTATTCTCTCTACATGCCTAAACCATTTCAACACACCCTCCTCTGCGCTCTCAATGACACTCTTTTCATTTCCACACATCTCTCTTGCCCTTTCATTTCCAACACATCAACCCTCCTCTATACAACCCTATCTATAGCCCATGCTTCACAACCATATAACATATCAACATAACTACTTTTTTCTCTCTGAGATGACGTCCTCTCCTTCCAAACATTCATCACTCCTGGAAGCTTTGCCCCCTCCTCCACCATGTGACTCACATCCCCTTCCATGGTTCCATTCACTGCTAAGTCCACTCCCAGATATCTAAAACACTTCACTTCCTCCAATTTTTCTCAATTCAAACTTACATCCCAATCAACATGTCCCTCAACCCTACTGAACCAAATAACCTTGCTCTTATTCACATTTACTCTCAGCTTTCTTCTCTCACACACTTTTCCAAACTAAGTCACCAACTTCTGCAGTTTCTCACACGAATCTCCCACTAGAGCTGTATCACCGGTGAACAACGACTGACTCACTTCCCAGGCCCTCTCATCCCTAACAGACTGCATACTTGCCCCTCTTTCCAAGACTCTTGCATTTACCTCCCTAACCACCCCATCCATGAAAAAATTAAACAACCATGGGGACACCACACACCCCTGTCACAAATCGACATTCTCTGGGAACCATTCACTCTCCTTTCTTCCTACTTGAACATATGCCTCACATCCTTGGTAAAAACTTTTCACTGCTTCTAGCAACTTACCTCTCGCAATATATACTCTTAAACCCCACCACAAAGCATCTCTATCAACCCTATCATATGCCTTCTCCAGATCCATAGATGCTCCATACAAATCCATCTGTTTTCCTAAGTGTTTCTTACACACATTCTTCAAAGCAAACATCAGATCCACACATCCTCCCCAATCTGATGCTCAGTACATGCCTTCACTCTCTCAAACAATACCCTCTCACATAATTTCCCAGGAATACCCAGCAAATTATGCCTCTGTAGTTTGAACACTAACCTTTATCACCTCTGCCTTCGTACAATGGCGCTATGCATGCATTCCACCAATCCTCAGGCACTTCATCATGGTCCATACATACAATGAATATCCTTACCAACCAATCAACAACACAGTCACCCCCTTTTTTAATAAATTCCACTGCAATACCATCCAAACCTGCCATCTTGCTGAATTTCATCTTCCACAAAGCTTTCACTATATCTTCTCTCTTTACCAAACCATTCTCTCTGACCCTCTCACTTCACACACCACCCCAAACAAAACACCCTACATCTGCCACTCTATCATCAAACACATTCAATAAACCTTCAAAATACTCACTCCATCTCTTTCTCATTTCATCATTTTCTGTTGTTACGTCCCCACTTGCCCCCTTCACCAATGTTCCCATTTATTTTCTTGTCTTATGCACATTATTTACCTCCTTCCAAAACATCTTTTTATTCTCTCTAAAATCTAATGATACTCTCTCACCCCAACTCTCATTTGCTCTCTCACTCCAACTCTCATTAGCCCTCTTTTTCAACCCTTGCACTTTTCTCTTGACCTCCTGCCACTTTTATACTTCTCCCAGTCATTTGCACAACTTCCCTGCAAAAATCACCCAAACATCTCCATTTTCTCTTTCACAAACAACCTTACTTCTTCATTCCACCATTCACTACCCTTTCTAATCTGCCCACCTCCCACCTTTCTCATGCCACATGCATCTTTTGTGCAAGCCATCACTGCTTCCCTAAATACATCCCATTTCTCACCCACTCCCCTAACATCATTTGCTCTCACTTTTGGCCATTCTACACTCAATCTCTCCTGGTCCTTCCTCACACAGGTCTCTTTTCCAAGCTCACTTACTCTCACCACTCTCTTCTCCCCAATATTCTCTATTCCTTTTTGAAAACCATTACAAATCTTCACCTTCGCCTTCACAAGATAGTGATCAGACATCCCTCCAGCTACCCCTCTCAACACATTAACATCTAAAAGTCTCTCATTTACATGCCTATCAATTAACATGGAATCCAAAAATGCCCTTTGGCCAATTCTCCTACTCACATATGTACATACATATGTATATCTCTTTTTAAACCAGGTATTCCAAATCACCAGTCTTTTTTCAGCACGTGAATCTACAAGCTCTTCACTATCTCCATCTACAACACTGAACACCCCATGTACACCAATTATACCCTGAACTGCCACATTACTCATCTTCACATTTAAATCATCCATCACTATAACCTGGTCTCATGCACCAAAGCAGCTAACACACTCACTAAGCTGCTTCCTAAACACTTACCATAATATATGACTGGAGAAGTGGTTGTTGGAGGTAGAGTGGTGCCCCCTCCAGAGAGCCCTCCACCCTGGATGCCTTGACCATAATCTGTGATCTTCTTTAGCTTGCCCGCTGTCAGGGAGTGTGAAAGACTAATTAGCACCAGGTTAAACTGAACTTTAAAACATATTCTTCCACGGGCTGTAAGAAAAACCTGTGAAGACTCAAAGACGTATGGCAAACATTTCAACATACATCTTCTTCAAGTAAAAAACATCTGTAAAGGCTATAAATACTTTCTTTTAACTTTTTGTCTATTCATATACCCAACAGAATATAATACAAACTTGGTTGGAGATGAAATATTGTTTCATTATGTCATGTACTACAAAGCCAGCTCACATGAAAAATGCAGGCAATGACAACTGAACTTTGGAAGTTTGTTTGCACACATATCTATTTCATTGAATCTCATTTACATAATTCCATTTTCATTATGGTACAAGTTTGTCAAATTCATTCATCATTCCCTGTGTGTGTACTTTGGTATTTCTAATAAACTGTTCTATGCTACAGGGAAGGAATTCTACAGTCATGGGTCCTATCTACCGAACTTTCTGTATTATCATACATTTCAAACTTTTGTATACTGTCAAGATTCACACTTTTATTACTGCTTTTAATTCATTCATTTGCTAGAATGATATCATAAAAGTATTTCTTTACATTATTCAATAAAATTTCTTATTTGGTTTAATGCAAAGTATGGCCGCTGACTGCTCTATCTTTGCAAGAAGAAATCTTCACATTTGACTACATCAAACTGGTTTGGAAACTTGGTGGTTATGCTCAAGTCTCCCTAAGCGGGGTAACCAGCTTTCTTGAGAAACAGATGAACACTCAAAGCAAAAATCTTTCCAATAGCTTTCATCAAGTTCTGGGCAATATAACTCACTTTCTCAATCAAGAAATACATCTGAAGAATTATATTACAGAAAAAAGTCACTTTCTTAATCAAGAAATGCATCTTAAGAATTATATCGCAGAAAAATGCTTGATATAGACACTGGACTATCTATCTGAGCCAAAATAAGATTTAGCAATTAAGCTGGTTTTGAGTTTTCCATTGGAGCTAAAAATGGATATAACCTGCAGTATTCCATGTCAAGCATGGATCTGGGCACTCTCAACATCATGGATGGTGTCAAGTATGAAGATTTTGAAAGATTTCAAGAAGTCAATAAAAGGAAGGATAAAATGCAAAAACGTTCTGGGGATGGGGTAAGTGTCAGTGATGATAGTACAGCTACATGTATCAGTGGTAATACTGACCATATTGGTATAATTATGGTTAAACCTAGCAGCAACAATACATAACTTATAACTGGTGGCAACAAAAGGTGTCTTCCCTTGGTACATCTGAATTTGAGGATCATATCTAAATAAACCATATATTCTGAGTTTACTGAGGAAGCTGTGTCAAGACGACATGCAGATAGAGGGAGAGAAGATGGAGCACAACTGAAGGATGTGGATGAATGCAGTATTGAGTCATCCCTGTATGAGTGTATTTGGTTGCTTGTGCAAGAGAGGAAATCATTAAAAAATGGAGGAAAAGTGTAGGGAAAAGGACACAACTTTGAGGGACACCACTGTTGGTGGATAAAGGGAGGTAGGCTGATCTATCAGCAACCTCAGAGATAAATCGGCTAGAGAGGAAGCTAGATATGAAGGAAGAAAGTGAGGTAGGAAACCCAAAAGAGGGGAGCTTAGACATGAGACCCTAATGCCATACCCTGTCAAAAGCTACGGATATGTCAAAGGCATACTGGTGATCAGAGCGAAGACTGTGAGTACCAAGGTGTATTAGGATATGGGAGCAGAGGAGGAAATTCAAAGACTGGAAATGCAAAATGTCCAAGCAATAGGATGATAGTTAGAGGAGTCAGAATGGTCACCCTTCATAGGGATGGAATGTATCAATGCGTGTTTCCAAGAAGAAGGAAAAGTTTAGGTTTTTAAATGGAAACAGAACAGATGAGCAAGCACAGATGCAAGTTCAGAGGTAAACTCTTTCAGTACAGGGGGATGAATGACAAAAAGACCACAAACCTTGCTTGTATCCATAGAGGGAGGTGATTTTTGGACAGTCTAAAAAGAGATTACAGGGAGGGGTATTGGATTAGTGAGAGGATGAAGGAATGTTAGTCATCTAAGGTGGAGTTATCCCCTGGGATAGGGGAGAAACAATAATGCCCACATACTTCCTGAATGCTGAAGAAGGCAACTAAAAGGGGTGGAGCAGGGGGCTGGAAATCCTCCCCTCCTGGTTTACTTTCCAAATAAGGATTTTTCCCTCTAAGGCTCAGTCATCTGTTCTTGATGCTACCTTGCTAATGCGGGAAATGGCGAATATGTATAAAAGTAAATACATGACGTGTGCATATGTGTGTGTGTGTATAAATAAATGAGTGGGAAATTTATATCAACTGTATTTCTGGTGAGCATAGTACAGTACCTGGGTATGAAGAGGTACTTACATCCATAAAGTCCAGCGACGATGACAGATCCTGTGAGTACTAACATGGCAGCACAAAACAAAAGGCATTTTCTCCCGCCCTTGTCCCCTGTCATGTTGGTTACCTCCAGATTCTTTCCACTGTGAAGGTCAATATAGATCAGCCAAACAATATAAAATGTTAGTACATATTGAATTGGGACAAACATATGAAGAATGACCCTTTCAATAGCTTAAAGTATTATGTAGTCTTTGCAAAACACTGATCAGGTAAGACTAAGTAAACTGCAACACAAAACAAGAAGAAAAATAAGTAGTAAGGAGTAAGGGAAACTCTGATATATCATGAATGCCATATGTTTGGCACAGGGTCAAAAGAGTTCAGACTGGGTAGGAGAGAAGAGAGCCTGGGTGGAGTAACAGGCAGCCTCAGGTGTTGGGGTCAGGGATGGCACACAGGAAAAAGGGCATTAGGGCTCATCTAACTACCTTGGCACTTAGCTGATGCCACCCACTCTTATTGCCCTCCACCCACATCTCTAAACCTCAGCAGATGCATTCTCTATAACCTGCAATTTTTACAAACAACAGCAGAGTTTAAACCCCTGAGTATGATGGCAGACCCATGAGCTCAACACTACAACCTGTCAGTATGACAGTATGACCTAAAATCTAACCCTTAAGCATCAGGGCAAATTTCAGGCCATAATACCCAAGAATCAACAACTATGCTCTGTAGTCATGCTCAACGAATAAGCTATAATGCTCAATGAAGTAATAGTACAATTTCCTGTTTACCTTTGATGTAAATGTAAAAAACTACGATATAAAGAAATGTTACAGTAAAACTCTGCAATCTGTATTTTCATTAATAACCAGAAAACAAGTTCCAAATATATACTAAAGACAAATGAAGGACATCTATAATTTTAGAGCTGTCTAGTGATATGATGTGAAATTTCCTAATAATGCATGACACTAAATAATTTTGGGATTCTTAGATATTTATGAAGTCTTACAAGGTGAAGATTAGCAACACATACTGAGTAAAATTATAAAAATGAATATATGATTATAATAAACACTATTATGTATGTAGCATTTATGGATCTGGAGAAGGCATATGACAGAGTTGATAGAGATGCTCTGTGGAAGGTATTAAGAATATATGGTGTGGGAGGCAAGTTGTTAGAAGCAGTGAAAAGATTTTATCGAGGATGTAAGGCATGTGTACGTGTAGGAAGAGAGGAAAGTGATTGGTTCTCAGTGAATGTAGGTTTGCGGCAGGGGTGTGTGATGTCTCCATGGTTGTTTAATTTGTTTATGGATGGGGTTGTTAGGGAGGTGAATGCAAGAGTTTTGGAAAGAGGGGCAAGTATGAAGTCTGTTGTGGATGAGAGAGCTTGGGAAGTGAGTCAGTTGTTGTTCGCTGATGATACAGTGCTGGTGGCTGATTCATGTGAGAAACTGCAGAAGCTGGTGACTGAGTTTGGTAAAGTGTGTGAAAGAAGAAAGTTAAGAGTAAATGTGAATAAGAGCAAGGTTATTATGTACAGTAGGGTTGAGGGTCAAGTCAATTGGGAGGTAAGTTTGAATGGAGAAAAACTGGAGGAAGTAAAGTGTTTTAGATATCTGGGAGTGGATCTGGCAGCGGATGGAACTATGGAAGCGGAAGTGGATCATAGAGTGGGGGAGGGGGCGAAAATCCTGGAAGCCTTGAAGAATGTGTGGAGTCGAGAACATTATCTCAGAAAGCAAAAATGAGTATGATTGAAGGAATAGTGGTTCCAACAATTTTGTATGGTTGCGAGGCGTGGGCTATGGATAGAGTTGTGCGCAGGAGGATGGATGTGCTGGAAATGAGATGTTTGAGGACAATGTGTGGTGTGAGGTGGTTTGATCGAGTAAGTAACGTAAGAGTAAGAGAGATGTGTGGAAATAAAAAGAGCGTGGTTGAGAGAGCAGAAGAGGGTGTTTTGAAATGGTTTGGGCACATGGAGAGAATGAGTGAGGAAAGATTGACCAAGAGGATATATGTGTCGGAGGTGGAGGGAACGAGGAGAAGTGGGAGACCAAATTGGAGGTGGAAAGATGGAGTGAAAAAGATTTTGTGTGATCGGGGCCTGAACATGCAGGAGGGTGAAAGGAGGGCAAGGAATAGAGTGAAATGGATCGATGTGGTATACTGGGGTTGACGTGCTGTCAGTGGATTGAATCAGGGCATGTGAAGCGTCTGGGGTAAACCATGGAAAGCTGTGTAGGTATGTATATTTGCGTGTATGGACGTGTATGTATATACATGTGTATGGGGGTGGGTTGGGCCATTTCTTTCGTCTGTTTCCTTGCACTACCTCGCAAATGCGGGAGACAGCGACAAAGCAAAAAAAAAAAAATAAATAAATAAATAAAAAAATAAACACTAAGGGTAAGGTAGAATAAGATATGGAATCTATATAATCAACTCTTTGCACATGTTTATGACATCAAGCTAAAGTATACAAAAAGGGAGTATCCTCCATCTTCTTTTACATCACAATGTAAAAGACTTGCCAGATCTGAGCTAAAATGAAGAAAATCTAAATATCAAAAATGATCATATCACCCCATATAGATCAGTAATACACAGTAGCAAGACTAAATCACCAAACTAAGAGGGCAACTCCAGTTCCATGCACAGCTTGGTCAGATGTAAAACCTTTTCATTTGTCTGTGTTATGGAAATATATTGTTCAGTTTCCATTAATCTTATTGTGTTTTGTAACTGCTGATGGAGATGAAGACAAAATGTGGAACAAAGGGGAACTCCTATGTACAGTGGCACTCCAAGCAACGACCCTCACACTCAAGTGAACATCTATGTTAAGCACAAGCTAACTACCATAATCTAAGTTACCAAATCACTGATGGAACTAATACGAAGTAAGACTAAACACAAGCTATTGTGATCCTACTTAAATGTTGGCTGTTACAATCTACTGTAAGGGATCAACAGACATTCTTGGAGTAAACTGCTCTGTGATAGCCTTGAAGCAAAGTGACACCAGATTATGAAAAGAGTAATTAAACACATGCAATGCTAATCATACTTTTATCAAAAGACAGTTAATAAATTGCAACTGTATCCTGTAGTACCTTATGATATGTAAGTGGTTTAAATGTATAAATACCATACTGTATCAGGCCATAAGTAATACTGATGACTGAAGTTTTTATATATGAGGTTATCCAAAGCTATATATCAGATGTCATACAGCAGTAGCATAAGTGTTTTGTTCATCATTGTGTTCAAACAACAAGAGGCTATGAAACTGTATATGCAAAGCTTTAATATCACATGGCATGATTACAAGCCTTGTATCACAAGTGTATGATAAGGTTCCTGCATCAATAAAGCTTTTGTGACCAAATACCCGGTGAAGCTTCAGGTTAGTCAGTCTGAGGTCATCATGTCATCTACCTGTTGTCTAGACGTGTAACCTCTGCTGCCCACGTTAAGTAGTCCGTGGGCCCTGAGGTCATCAAGGGGGGAAGTGCTCTGCTACCACCAGTAGGCTGTCTTGGGCTAGGGCACAGCATGGAGGTCTTGGTGGAGTCAAGCAAGTTGTGGGCTTCCAAGACATCTTGTGAGTTTGACTCTCTTGATGCTCCCCTCTGGCTTTTGTCAGCCAATGTGGACAGCATCTTGGACTGAGGGTCCACACATTCGTTGGCCATTCTGATGTCCAAGCATCCATTTGAAAGTGTTAGTGGTGTAGTACTGACTGTATCAGGGGATGACAGAGAGTGTGGACATCCTGTTGGTATGGTGGAAACCATGCCATCTTCTTGTGTGTGTATTGCAATGTAATGTTCACATTCCATGCTAGGATAAACTCTGTCATCTTGTTTGTCAACTGACTCACATAAAATGATTGCTGACTTGTCATCAGAAGAAAAACTAGAATCTCTTCCACTGTTTACAGTATTCACCTCTATCCTCAAAATAGTACCTACAGAATCTGAGACAGAAAAATCTGTTTCATTTCCTGTACTGGATGCGAGATGTTGGCCACTGCTATTAGTAGCTTGCACGTCACCATCTGATGAAAAAAAAATGGATTCTGACAGAGATTTCTCATTTTTCTTCAAAAATTTTCGAGATCTGAGGGGTCTTTCAGTTTGGCCTTTGGAGTCCGAGGTCCAGCTGTGTCTATGGTCCTCAGGTCCTGGTTTCCAATTCCTCTCTTGGTCCATGAAGGATGAGTCAAATATATCATTTTCTTGGTTCTCAAAGCTCAAAGTCTGCTCTCCCACTTCATCCAGCAAGTCTGAAATCCTCCCAAAGTCATCTTCTTCAGGAATAGGCATAAGGGGCTGGGAGAATTGGATGCTGTGGTAAAAGGGATGAGAACCTCTTGTCCCACCTCTGTAACCCTGTCTGCTTTTTCTCAGTCTTTTTCTGTCTGGGGAATGTGAACCATCCATTTTATTTAGCAGTGCTGGATGGTTATTCCCAATTTGTTTGTCTCGTAAGTGGAGGTACTGTAAAATTCTAAAGCGGTGAAGGATGCTTTTGTGTAGCCTTAATGCTGCTAGTTTCTCTTCAAGTTCTTTAGCAAGGAGATACCTACGACCAAGTCTGAAGTTTGCCAAGTCTTGCATAAGTAGTTCTTTTAATTCTTTTCTTTGAATATGGATTGAATTCCTGCTGTCCCTTTCATCTCTAGATATAGGCTTTGTCTCTGGTCCATCAGATGCCTTCTGTACTGCTATGTCCTGTACTTCTTCAGAACTCTTTCCTTTGTCATTAGTTGTTAAAAAAGAAGTTTCTGATGACATGTAGTGGAAAGATGAAGAATCTGTATCAAGGAGAGGGCTTGATCTTTCACCTAAAGTGAGAGTGGAGTCAGTAGGAGGTAAATCATTGTGAGGGCCTTGTGAGACAGGAGAGAAGTGTGAAGGTGCTAGGGTGTTCTTGTGAATGCTGATGTTATGTGGGGTAGATAGAGGCTGTGCACTGGTTCTAAGTAAAGTAGGGCTGTGTTCAGTGGGGGTGTCTACAGGACTGGCTTCAGTGAGTGCAAGTGGGAATATTAGTTTAGACATGCCATGTACATTTTGTGGAATGCTGAAAGTAAAGGTTGAATCATTAAGTATTAGTGCAAAACTTGGGAGATATGATATGTGAGTTCTGGTATTCAAAAGATTTGTTTCAAAGATTTTACTGGTGCCGCATATATTGGACACTGTTCATGCTTTATGATCACTGTGCAAGTGTACCATACTATAACCCATGATAAGAGAAGCAACCAATAGTTTGGACATGCTGGGACAACTGTAACATAACTCCACAAAATGAAAAATGTCCTTTAATAGCATATCATAAATTGCCATAAGCAGTTCCATATACCATCTATTCTGGGTACAAGTTCATAAATACCTCTCTATCCTTTCAATCCTCTCTCTTTCCATCTTCTCTATCCGGATGTCATCATAGGAGCCGTGGACATGGTCAGGCTTGCCAGTTTCCAGGATGAACTTGACCCGATGACCTCCTAAGGACTTCTGTGCTACATAGCTGGTTTCTTCAGAGGAGCTGTGGAAGAGGGGAGTGTGGAGGTGCAAGAAAGGGGAAGAGATACATATGCTACTGAAACTACTATTGCTGCTTGAATTTTGTGCTGAAAGGATTTCTGCCTTCATACAAAATCTATGATAGCAGGTTTGAGAGATAAGGATCACCTACTAGTTTTACAGCTTTTCTAAAGTGATCAATGAACTGTAACAACTTCTACTGTGATCGAATACCTGCAGCAAATCTACAGCAGCAGCTTGAAGCAAAATACACAAAGTATTATTGAGAGGCAACACAGACCATGAAGACTTACCCAACAAAGCGGTGTGTGTCTACTGGGACATAATTATCATCATATGGGTCTGTAAATCGTGCCCTGTGATAGCCATTCTGGGTGGCTGTGTTGCCTGCTGCTGCTGCTGCTGAAGCATTTTGTTGTAGTCCTAGGTTAACCATCTCCATGTTGATGGTAGAAGAGGAGCCACTCTTCTTCAGGATGCCCTTCCTCACAGAGGATACAGAACTCCGATGGCTCAAGTTACCAGACCGGTGACTTACCGGCGACTGCCGTGGGCTGGGCCGAGGACTCATGCTGCTAGGTCAACGATCCCGTTAAAGAGATAAAAAATTAATTCAGTTAAATAATGCCTGGCATAAAATAAATCAATATCAGAAACTCACCTAAAGCTGTGAGAACATGAATTATGCATAAAGAAATAATAGGTACAAAGAAAACCCACCAAAAGTTAAAACAGTGCCATGCTGATAAAATGACACAAAAGAGAAACTGAGCGACTTCCAAAGTGATATAATGAAAGTGAACCAAAAGCAAAATCCATTGAAGAGAGACAACAAAACACGGCACTGAAGAGACTGACCTGAAGTTAAGTCTGGGCGAGTGTGAGGGAGACTGGTCGGGGGATGACCTGGCCGAGGTTGTAGAGCCCTCACCTCGGCTCACCTCATCATCGTCGTCAATAAAGAATGCTAGATTTACTACTCCCGGGTCATCTTTGTCATCCTTGTCTTCCCCGGGCATACTGTCTTCCTCATCTGAATCCTCGTCACATCCTAGATTGGATATTGAAGACTTTCTTTCTATATTCTTCACCTTCCCATTTGGTATATCTCCGTGATTGTTCTTATCATTATTATCATTCTTTTCTTTGTTCTCTTTGTTGTTGATGTCCTCGTTACTTAGAGGAACAAGTGGGCAGCCATCGCCCACGTCCTCATCATTCTCAAGGACCGCCGTGTTTTCATTTTCATCTGTTAAGGACTTGCTGTCTTCTTTTGCCTTGTTTATTGAGGCGAGGAAGGCCTGCAAGAAGAGAAACCATGAGAATGAAGAATCCTCCCCACTTGGTAATATGAGCAGGATGGATAGTGTTGAGTTCAAATAAGTAAAATATACTTCTCACATAACAACCATAACACAACAGACAAAGATATGAACATGTCTCCCTGCAATATATATGAGACTGATTACATTTTCCTATCAGATTTTGGTGATATTGCTTCACTGAATCATCTTTTGATCTAAGTTTCAGTGTTTACATGAATGAAGATATGTAAAAGAAAAAAATAGTGTCTCAACCAAATCAGATAGATAAAAAGATAAACCATTCACAAGATTATGAAGCAATACAAACAGCAACAGCTTTCATTTTCCTTTGAGAAAATATGCGATAGCAGTAAAGAGCAGAAACTGGAGAAATACCTTGAGATTTTATACCTACAGAGAAGCAATTACATTCAGCTGTGGACTTACAGCAATGTAATTATCAAGTCTTAACGTAAATGTATCTGTGGTGTTGCTTTGAACTACTACTACAGGCAAATCTATCCATATGCTAACAGAAATGTTGAAAAAAAGTATTTTGCCTCTTTCAAAGTAAAATGTCAGCCCAATACTGTAAGGTCAGTGAAATCAAACTTATCTAGCCTTAGCAGCTACTTAGTTTGAGACTGTCAAAGCCTCTGATCATTTTGAATCTCTGTTTTGTAACATCAATTACCCCTAACTTTTCAAAGCTTAATAAGTCTAGGTCCTCTAGACAGCTCTCTCAGGCTTTATTTCTAAATCCAGCAATCAGCTTGGTAGTTCACCACTACTCTCACCAGTCTATCAGGGTTCCTTCTCGCTTGTCACAACACATGTGAAACATGGTAAATGTTACGAGATACAGATTGTTGCATAAGCATTACATAAATAAAAACATCTGATCATCACTTAAGGGCCATTGCATTTAGAGAATTAAACCTATTTGGCCTAAAGCTGAGAAGCATTACATTAGTTCCATCACATTCCACATAACTAAGCAATCATAACAACACACATAGTTCTGCTATGTCTCATTCTATCCAGAGAAACTGAATATCTTTTCCAAGTAAATTAATCAGTGAATATGAGTACAGTATCTCTCATCTCCAAGTCCCTACATGACCCTAAGAGCCAATAACAACTGAGCTACATTCCCTTGGTTAGGTTCCCGGTAAAGGTTAAATCTTGCTGACATCTAAAAGTCTTTGCCTTAGTTCAAAACACCTACCAGGTTGCTAAGCTGCCTTATCCTCCATGAGCAAAATGGGATGAATCTTAAGCCCAGTGATGCAACCCAAGGGTATGATGGATAGGGCCTTTAGAAGCTGCCCCATGATGGAATAACCTTCAGCAAGAGAGAACCATCCTTGAGTACTGACAATGCAACTCATGAGTATGATGGCTTGGGCCTTTAACTTGATCCTGACGGTTTAAGTCAAAGGCCAGGCCATTTTACTCAAGGGTCATACCATGGTACTCAAGAGGTTCAGAGGCTACCAGGGCTGAGAATCACAACAGCAACGGGATGGTAAGAATACAAGTCATCAGGACAGTATGAACGAGTGTCTCTAGGATGAGCATAGGTCACCAAGATAGCAATATCAGTCAGTGGCACATATGCAGCAAAAATTCGAGTCACCAGGAATATTAGACCAAGTTATCAAGAAAGTATGAATTAGGGCTCTAAAGGAGAGTAAGCGTGGGTTACTAGAAAATCAAAATGAGTCACCAAGACAATAAAGGTGATTGTCATCAGGAAAATAAAAGTGAAAGCTCTCAGGATAGTAAAAGTGAGGGCTACTAAGACAGTAAGAGTGAGGTGTCATTAGGACATTAAAAAGAGGATCACCAAGCCATCAAGTGTGAAGGCCACTGGAACAGTAAAAAAAAAAAAAGAGGTTCAAAGGACAGCAAAACTGATATTCAACAGGACATGAAGAGCAAAGAATCATCAGGTCAGTAATGGGTGGAGGGTCACCAAAACTTTTAGAGCACGGAATAGTATAAGTGAGGGTCAAAAGAGCAGTTAATTGGAGGGGCACCGGGACTTTAAGCATGAGGGTAAGTGGAATATTTCACCATGAGGGTCACCAGGTCTGTGTGAGGGTCATCAGGACAATAATAGCAAAGGTCACCAGTACAGGGAGTGTAAGAGTCATCAAGATGGTGAGGGTTAAGGCTCTCTCAGACAGTAAGTGTGGAAATCTGCGGGTCAGTAAAAGCGAGGATCACTAAGACAGTGACAGCGAGTTACTTGGAAAGCAAGGAAGAGCATCACCAAGACATTTCTGGTAAGATTCACCAGGACATTGAGTGAAGACTATCAAGATAGTGTGAGTTAGAGATATCTATGATCATCAGAATCAGCATCACCAAGACATCACCAGGGTTTTAAGATGGGCTTAAGAAAATAACTAAGTAAGTATGTAACGGTTACCAGGACGGTATGAGATTGGTCTGCACGACAGTGAGTTACCAGGTACTTTCACATCTCTGTTCTCAAGATTGGAGCATAACCGGAAATTTTTGCAGATTATTGATTTGGAGTGAAAATCTAAGTCATGACATATAACAAACTGCATTAGTTGTGCTCTTACATTTTTATCGAAATCTTACAATATTCTTTAATTATCATGCATTCTATAATACTACTAATAATAATATATTCCTTATCCCAAACTGTTCTCTCGCCTAAGTGACGAAGTATTAGGAACAAACTTGCAGGGGCCCTCATTTGCAAACATCCACATTCTAGCGACCATTCCTATGAGTCCACGGGGAAATTGAAACACGAAAAGTTCCCAAGTGCACTTTCGTGTAATAATCACATCATCAGGGGAGACACAAGAGAGAAATATAACAGTCAGTTGATATACATCGAAGAGACGAAGCTAGGACGCCATTTGGTAAACAATCACGTTTGTAAATAATACAATGATAAGGCACTTTCAATTTACAAGTATTCAAAAAATACTAGCACGGGTACTTGCGTGACTCCCGCCAAAAAAAGACCAAACGTGCTTGACCCATATTCTCTTCATGGATTCAAGAAGAAACAAGTTCACGGCAAAGTTCAAGCTCAGAGAGATTGAATATGATGAACAGACTAACAAATGGGCAGCAGAAAGGGAATCTAAGGTATCCCCGCCCCAAGAAAAAAAAAGAGAAAAAAAAAATGTTAAGAGAATGGAGAAAGCTCTCTGTACAACTTAAGCGTATGCCGGAAAACAAATGTGCTAACAGAGGAAAGTGTACAAGTGGCAACAGTTGGAAGTTGAAGTGGCAAAGTACGTCATTGAAAACCGACAGAATGGATATGGTGTTTCCCGAGGATCAATCCGAATCTTTGCCTTGAAACTAGCAAGGAAATTAGGCATCACAGATTATGAGGCGAGACATAGTTGGTACACAAGATTTATGAAAAAAAAAAAAAAAAAGATTTTGTACCAGGATGGTAAACGAAAATATCACAAAATTTTCTACTAGAACTTGATGATAAGGTTATTCAATTTCATAATCCACCTCCAAGCCCTTCCTATCATGCAAGGATTTCAAACTAACTAAACTATTACACATGTATAGGTCGACCCCCAACTTTCTGAGAAAAAAAATTTAGTCTTAAAAACTCGCACTATACACGAGTAAATGGGGGTAGATCCAATTTGTTTCTTCCCATGAATGCCTCTCATCCTTTTGAAAGTTGAGGCCCCGATAACCAAAAGTCTCCTTCCATCTCTGTAGTTTCTCCCTCCATTTTTCTCTCTCCACTACTGACGAGTAGATTCTTTCAGTCAACCTCTTTTTTTTTTGCTCATCCTCTCCATATGTTTAAACCATCTCAAATTAACCTGGTCAGCTCTCTCAATCAGACTGCACTTACTACCGTTATCTCGCTCTTACACTACCAATTATTACACATTCAATCCACCTTACCGAACATACTGTCCTCAGACATTTCCAGCATATCTAACCACTTCCTTTCTCTTGTACTCAAAGCCCAAGTCCCACGTGGAGCCGCACAACAGTGTCAGGATTACAATACCTTCAAACACATTCATCTATGCCCTTGCAGACAACGACTTTTCCCTCCGTATGTTCCTTAATGCACACAGGACTTTAGAACAGTATCCAACGTTCAGTGACTTCAGACCCCATGGTTTCATCCACTGTCACGTCCAGTCCCAGGTACTTACAGAACTTGCTCCCTAAAAGTCCTTCCCATTCAAGCGTAGACTCGAACCATTCTATGTTACTCCCCAGCTGCACACTATTATTCACTCTTAACTTTCTCATCTCATGCACGCCCCAGATTTCTCTGTCACTAGTTTCTGCAGCTCCTCAATGAAGTCTATCACCACTGCCGTATCATCTGCAAACAGCAGCGGATTCACCTCTTATACCATCCCCAGCATACAACAGACATGCCCCTCGTCCTAAGACCCCTTCATTCACCTCCCTCACTAACCATATCCATAAGCTGATTAAACAACCACTGTGACATCATACATCCTCAAGGAAGAACCAACTGTATCTGGAACCATTTGCCCTAACCCTTCTACTAACACATCCCTTCCTCTCCTAGTACAAACTCCTCACTGCTTTAAGGAGCTTTCAAATCACCCGATACATTCGTAGCACGCACCTTCCACAAGACATCTTTGTCAACCCTATCACATAAACGTTCTCCATTAATGCTCCACACATATCACTCTTTTCTCACAGACAGTCAAGGTAAAGACACGATTCATACACCCTCTAAATCAACCACATACAACGAACAAGTCTATCTATACCTCTGTAATTTGCTCGTTCATTTTTATACCCGTGGTAAATATGTTCGACGGTAGCGGTAGGGTGGCGGATGTGTTGTGTTTGGAGGAGGTCGATATGGCGAGGGAGTCCCGGCAAATGATAAGGTGATGAGAGAGAGAATAGGTGGAGAAAGCCTTGTGTACGATGAATCATGTCAATGCTACCGGAGTGGATGGGAATGCAAGAGTTTCTTTTTTTTATGAAAGTGAGTCTGAGTGTCGGTGAAAGGTTAGTTAGGCTATACGATGGACTGACTGTTCATTAACTGGGCTTTAGGCTTTATCAATTGCTAGGGCCATCATACAGCCGTTAAAGACAGGCTACAATCCATCAACCATAAAATTCGTAACACACTCTTCCAGTGTGAAAGATACTAACAGACCCACATTACACTCTATGTATACAACCCATACTATACAAGGTTGGTTGGGTGGGTTGCAGGCCTACTAGCTTGCCAAGGTCATTAAGGTCGTCAACGTAAGGTAAATCCAACCAAAATACCTTGAACACTTTCTTCAGGTATTAAAAGATAATTCTAGGATCACACACGACCATAGGATCGAGACCATGTCAGCACGGCTAAATATAAGGGACATGAGGACTAGGAAAATTCATGCCTAGTATCGTTATGTCATTATAAGCAAGGGGATCAGAAGTGACTTCATATTACACAGTACTATTACATTTCTTTTTTCATTCATGATCGCCGTTTCCCGGGGATCAGGTATTATTATCATTATCATTATTATCATTACTATTATTATTATTATCATAACAACAATAATAATGATTTTTTTCTTTTTTTCATACTATTTGCCATTTCCCGCGTTAGCGAGGTAGCGTTAAGAACAGAGGACTGGGCCTTAGAGGGAATATCTTCACCTGACCCCCTTCTCTGTTCCTTCTTTGGAAAATTAAAAAAATCATTATTATTATTACAATTATTATCATTATTATTATTATTATTATTATTATTATATATAATTATTTTCATTTTTATTAATATTGTCATAATTAGCATTATATAAACATAATGCAATATCAAACCTGAGTTTAAGGACTGGGCCTTAGAGGGAATATTCTCACCTGACCCCCTTCTCTGTTCCTTCTTTGGAAAATTAAAAAAAAAAATCATTATTATTATTACAATTATTATTATTATTATTATTATCATTATTATTATTATCATTATTATTATTATTATTATATATAATTATTATAATTATTATAATTTTATTAATATTGTCATAATTAGCATTATATAAACATAATGCAATATCAAACCTGAGTTAAACCATCATCTAACTACTGCCTCAGAAATGTTCACTTGATATATACCGGTGCTCCCGCCGTCCTACAATTTGATCCTTTAAGAACAACGGTGCGACCCTCCAGCACGACAGAACTACCAAATGAGCACCAAGGTACGACCCCTGCGGTATGATAGGGTGACCTCTGACCTGAGATGACAGCTATACACTTGGCCATAATTTCAATCGCACGTCTCAATGGACTGGATGAATCAGACCTTCATCCCTTGCTAAATGATTCCCTCGTCAGCCTTTCGCCTGGCTAGCAGAGGAGAAACACGACCCCCAGATCAGATCATGAAGGTCAGCTGGTTACCTCACCCAGTGAGAGGACACATTAAGATCAGCTAGGCTGGCACACCACCTCACCGGCACCGCTACAAAGGCAGCCCAGACAAGGAAACGCATAAAAGTCGTCTACATGACTGGTATCTGACAATTAGATCAGAGGAATCGTTTGCACACCCATCCACCGACGCGACTAGTGTTAGTCGCAAAAAAAGGGGGGAAGTAATTTACACTACTTGTGTCCATGAGGAAAACATAACATTCATTTACACTACTAGTGTCAACGAGGAAAACATTACATTCATTTACACTACTTGTGTCCATGAGGAAAACATTACATTCATTTACACTACTTGTGTCCATGAGGAAAACATAACATTCATTTACACTACTAGTGTCAACGAGGAAAACATTACATTCATTTACACTACTAAGCGTCAGAGGAGGAAGAACACATGGAGTCATTTACAGCCTAGTGGTGTCCGACAAGGAAAAGTGACTTATGCCAATAGTTTACACGACTGGTTTCAGACAAGTTATTTACACCACTAGTTTCATATTAGAATACGGAGTCATTTACCCTCTTGTCACAGATGTAAACAGGGAATCATTCATACTACCACTGCTACGAGAGATTTAGATAATACATCATTAATTCGACTGGCAGCAGTTCGACCGACTGGCATCAACCGTCAGTTATCAGTTCGACCTCAATACTGGCATCAGACGGACGTAAACAATAAGACAGTCACACTACTATTTCCCTTAACAGATGTAAATCATGAGTATGACACAGTGTAAATACAAAGTCTCTCGTGTGTAAATCACTACCTGGCGAGAAGCGTCACCGCTCGCGCGTGAAGGGAATACATACACACCCTCGCCTCCGTCAGGTGACTGTGGTGAGAGTCCTCAGCTGCGGTGTCTATAGCCAGCCAGACCCCCAGGTGGCGTGACTACCTACCTGTGGGAGACCTCGTTCACCATCTTGTTCTTCATTAATATTATTCAACCTCTTTTTTCCTCGTGATATAACGATAATTGAAGTTGTTCCTCCTAACTGGCATTATGATAACTTTATGCGGGGTTTTCCCCCCCCTACTACGTACGCAACAGTACTAAGGTGATTTCTAGAAAGTGCTTCACAAGTGATTCAGCAGATGTGTCCTACCAGCGAGGCACACCAGCAGAAGGCCAGCCCCGCCAGACAGGAAGCATGAATGAACAATCATTCACTCCGAAACCTTTTAAATGTCAAGACCAAGCCACCATGCAGCCAGCCAGCCACTTCCCTCAACCACCATGCAGCCAGCCAACCACTTCCCTCAGCCACCATGCAGCCAGCCAGCCACTTCCCTCAGCTATCATGCAGCCAGCCAACCACTTCCCTCAGCCACCATGCAGCCAGCCAGCCACTTCCCTCAGCCACCATGCAGCCAGCCAACCACTTCCCTCAGCCACCATGCTGCCAGCCAGCCACTTCCCTCAGCCATCATGCAGCCAGCCAGCCACTTCCCTCAGCCACCATGCAGCCAGCCAGCCACTTCCCTCAGCCACCATACAGCCAGCCAGCCACTTCCCTCAGCCACCATGCAGCCAGCCAGCCACTTCCCTCAGCCACCATGCAGCTAGCCAGCCACTTCCCTCAGCCACCATGAAGCCAGCCAGCCACTTCCCTCAGCCACAATGAAGCCAGCTAGCCACTTTCCACAAGCATCATACAGCCAGCTAGCCAACTACTTCCCTCAGATATCATGCAACCAGACAGCTAGCCACTTCCCTTCGCCATCATGCAGCCAGCCACTTCCCTCCGCCATCATGCAGCCAGCCACTTCCCTCAGACATCACGCAGCTAGCCAGCCAGCCAGCCAGCCACTTCCCTGAGCCACCATATAGCCAGGTGGGTGGAATGGAACCTTTCCGCTTTACTATGCCATCTCTATCTACTTCTACTGGGGACATACGACACTATCCTCCAGCTGATAACCTATCCTGAGAGCATCGGGTCGACTGTCATCTGTCCTTCCCTTCATCACACTGGAACTCAAGGACAGGGAATCGAACCCCCTTCAGATCACGGTTGATCTTTATCAGTAGCACGAACTCTCGCAAAGTATCACAGACATCTGTGTTACCCTCACCTCTCTCAGTAACACAACACAGTTACGTTACCAGCAATCCCATACGTAACCTCCCTCACACACAGACACACACACACACACACGCACACACACACACCCTGCTAAACATGCGACACTCCTACACATACATTGTTGTACATGTCACCTCCCTGGACATGTAGCGTCTTACATGTCACCTTCTTGGACACGTAACCTTGGACATGTAAACTCCCTGGACACGTAACCTTGGACATGTCACCTCCCTGGACATGTAGCGTTGTACATGTCACCTCCCTGGACATGTAATGTTGAACATGTCACCTCCCTGGACATGCAGCGTTGTACATGTCACCTCCCTGGACATGCAGCGTTGTACATGTCACCTCCCTGGACATGCAGCGTAGTACATGTCACCTCCACGGATATATAACCCTGTACATGTCACCTCGATGGCTATGTAACATTGTCATCCCCTACAAATTAAATTCTAACCATGATTAAATTACAACATTATGATAACCCCCGAAAAAGAAAAAAAAAAAACCCACTGAAATGGCTTATATTAGCATCGATAAACGAGATAACAATAAAAATAACATCAAAACCAAAAGATAACAGGAAAAAAATACACGAAAAATGAATCAATTGATAACTGGATTAATAACTGCATACATAAACAGTGTATTAAAGGTAAATATAAACAAATCTAGTTATTCCAGCGGGGACTCAAGGAAAATGATGCGCAAATGTCTGTTCCACCTGACATAAGCTTAGCATAGACAAACAAAATCACAAATTATCGCTAAGCCCAAGAAAAATGATCTAAAAAATATATACATATATGAAACAATGATACATATGGAAATGTTCAGTTTTAAAAGCAAATGACATCTGTGTTTCGGTGATATTTACAATGATGTTTGGAAAAGAATGACCCATAATAACAGGTGGTGCCCCGGGAAGAGGTCATTTTAGCAAACATACAATGAAACGGATCATGATTTCACTCCCTAGTGATAACTCTCTCTCTCTCTCTCTCTCTCTCTCTCTCCCTCTCTCTCTCTCTCTCTCTCTCTCTCTCTCTCTCTCTCTCTCTCTCTCTCTCTCTCTCTCTCTCTCTCTCTCTCTCTCTCTCCATTATTCATAAAATCACTGTACACGTGACGCTCGTGGTACACCCACCACCGTCACCTTCCACCCCCCCCCTCCTCCCTCCCCCCGCATCACCCTGGTGGTCCACTCCTACCGTCAAGTCACCCGTGACGCCAGAGGGTCACCCGTGACGCCAGAGGGTCACCCGTGACGCCAGGGGGTCACCCGTGACGCAAGAGGGTCATCTGTGACGCCAGAGGGTCACCCGTGACGCCAGGGGGTCACCCGTGACGCCAGGGGGTCACCCGTGACGCCAGGGTTCGCTCGTGACGCCAGGGGTCGCTCGTGACGCCAGGGGGTCACCCGTGACGCCAGAGGGTCATCTGTGACGCCAGGGGTCACCCGTGACGCCAGGGGTCGCCCGTGACGCCAGGGGGTCACTCGTGATGCCAGAGGGTCATCTGTGACGCCAGGGGTCACCCGTGACGCCAGGGGTCATCTGTGACGCCAGGGGTCACCCGTGACGCCAGGGTACGCTCGTGACGCCAGGGGTCGCTCGTGACGCCAGGGGGTCACCCGTGACGCCAGGCAGGTTACCCGTGACGCCAGGGGGGGTTATCCTCGGCCACCACCTCCCCCCCCGTGACGGTATTGTTCCCCCTTCCCCCCTACCGTCCCCCCCCACCCCACTGTAACATTAGAGGTCCCCTCTTCCCCCGTGACGCTAGTAGCGCCACCTTCCTCCCCTCCATGACGATAATGGTGCCTCCCACATCCCCCTCCCAGGGAAGTTAGCAGCCCCTCCCCCCCGTCCACGCCACCTCCCTCCCCGTGACGCTAGTGTTTCCCCCTTCCCTGGGTGACGGTGGAGGCGCCACCTTCCCCACTAGTGACGCTAGTGGTCACCCTCTCCCGTCACCTTCCCTCCCCCAGTGACGATAATGGTGCTTCCCCTCCAGTGACGCTAAGGGCCTCCCCCCCCCCGCCCCCTTCCTCCGTCACCATTCCCCCCCCTTCAACCGTGACGGTGGCCGTCCTCACGCCGTCACTTCGTCCCCGTGACGCCACACCAACGTCACCTCGTAAAACACAAAGGAAATGAAACGACATTGAAAAGACAAATACAGCCCCAATTACTGGGCCATTCACTGTGCACTGAATGGCTGAATAGTGGCTTCAAATGAGAGGGTTTGATAGAGATGCTTTGTGGAATGTGGTACGAATATATGATGCAGAAGGAGAGCTACAGCGACGAAGTGTTATCGAGCGTAAAAGACTAGCGTACGAGTAGGACGAGAGGAAGGTGAGAGGTTCTAGGTGAAGGTGAGTCTGCGACAGGTTTGTGTGTGTGTGTGTGTGTGTGTGTGTGTGTGTGTGTGTGTGTGTGTGTGTGATGTTACCATGGCTGTTTAATCTGTTCACGGATGGGTTGGGGAGGGAAATGAATGCGAGGGTTCTGAGGGAAGAGCAAGACTTGCAGTCTGTCTAGGGTGAGCGGAGGAGGAGGGAGGACCTGGTAGGTTAGACAGGTACTCTTTGCTTAAGTCGGGCTCTGTGGGTGGCTCATACGAGTAAGGAAAGGCATCAGATGGTTTCTGAGCCTGGGAGTGTGTGAAAGGAGGAAGCTGAGAGCACACATCTGAAGAAAACGAGGCACAGTTGTTATCATGGCTTAGCAGTGGGGAGAGGCAGGTCATCCAGAGTGTGAGTCTGAAGGGATAGAACTTGGATGAAGTGGCGTGCTGTAGACACCTGTAGACACGGCAGAGGATTTCACCATGGCTGCCAAGTGACCATTAAATGCTTGAGGGGAGGGGGGGGGAGAGAAGGTCCTGGGAGCGCTGAGGAATGTGTGTGTGGAGAGAGAGAGAGAGAGAGAGAGAGAGAGAGAGAGAGAGAGAGAGAGAGAGAGAGAGAGAGAGAGAGAGAGAGAGAGAGAGAGAGAGAGAGAGAATCACTTTCTGTGAGGGCTAAGATGGGAAAGTTGGATGGTACTGTAGTCCCTACGTGTTGTCCAGATTTACAGCGAGGGGATGGGGGGTCCGTCCACGATGACAAAAATACAGAAGAGGGAAACTGAAATGTTTGAGGATAATAAAGTGTGAGAGGAGCGTTGCTCGAGTAAAGAAATGACAGGGTATGAGAGATGTTCAGTGGTAAGACGACCATGCAGCAAAGAGCTGGAAAGGGTGTACATTATCTTCATTTCCTAGATGATGATGAAGCTAAAGTGTAGATACACCTTAAGGTGATGATCTTACACACACACACACACACACACACGGGACACACCTAAAGTTGGGGATCTTACATGGTATACATCAAGTGTTGGTGATCTTACACACATGGTATACATCTAGTGTTGGTGACCTTACACATAAGATACATCTAATGTTGGTGATCTTACACACATGGTTTACATCAAGTGTTGGTGATCTTACACACATGGTTTACATCAAGTGTTGGTGATCTTACACACATGGTTTACATCAAGTGTTGGTGATCTTACAATCATGGTATACATCTAGTGTTGGCGACTCTACACAAAAGATGCATCTAGTGTTGGTGATCTTACACACACGGTTTACTCCAAGTGTTGGTGATGTCACACGCCATGCAATATACAAAGTCCACATTGTTTATCATGATGAAATTCAAGATTGGCAATAGGATGAGAGCACCACAATAACGTAACATTATTTCATACCTGTTGTCCCTTCAACAGTCAACAGAAGAACAACAGAACCTTCCCTCTGTAATATTATTCCTATCATGGCACACACACACACACACACACACAAAGCCTTAGTATATCAACGGATTCCGTTGCAACCCACCATTCTGACAGCCCAGGGTCGAGTCCTGTATAGAGCAGCCAGTCCCCAGTCAACCCAGCTGTTCATCCTTCTCTTTGGTGGTGCTTGGCGAATTGGGTACTTGGTATAAAATGAGGTGTGTGTGTGTGTGTGTGTGTGTGTGTGTGTGTGTGTGTGTGTGTGTGTGTGTGTGTGTATGTACATATGCAAATGAGGTGTGTGTATATGTACATATGCATATGATTACAACATGGTACATATATACATGTATATATACAAGGTTAAGGGATGGAGCAACACGAGTGTGAAACTCTCTCCCCGTTTGACACAAATGGTCGCCAGATACACAGGAGGCTGCTAAGGAAAATGGATCATTAGCCAGGAATAAAGGGGAGACTCCTTCCATAGATAGAAAAGTGCCATGGTGGAAGGGGGGGGGGGGGGGAAGGACGTGTATCAGAGGAGCCTTTTGGAAATGGGTTAGGATCATCAGCGGCGTGCCGTTGGGTTCGATCCTGGGGCCATCGCTCTTCTTGATCTACAAAAATAGTTTAGGGTCATCAATGGTGTGCCGTAGGGTTCGATCCTGGGGCCATCGCTCTCCTTGATCTACAAAAATGATTTGCCTCAGAGACTGAACACATACCTGAATCTGTCTGTCGGGCAGACAAAAGATGAGGGAAAGACAAAGTGGGGACGATCGTGTTGAAACAAAGATAAGATGAAACTAGATTTAATCCACAGTTGGTCTGCTACATGGTGGATGAAATTCAACCGCAGTAGATTTGAAGTAACGAAAACGGGGAAGAGTGAAGGAAGGCCTTGATATGTATAATATCCACCAGGAAATGAGCTGCAGGAATGTGTGCGTGAGAGAGAGATATCTGGGAGTCGACATCTGTAACTGTCACCAGAACCCATCCTGTAACTGTCACCAAAACCCATCCTTAGGAGAATGATAGCAAATACGAAACCTTCATTCGAGTTCGTGGACGACGAGAATACTCAGCGAGCATCTCACATCGTATATCAGGCCAAGGCTAGAATGTGTGCATCTCAGGTTTTGGTCACCACACCTAAGGAATCCCAACCAACTAAGAGAGAAGGTCCAGAAAAGGGCATGAAAGATGGTGCCAGAATCAAGAAGCCTGAGTTACAATGGGAGGATATAGACCATAAATATATCCACCAGAGAAGAGAGAAGAGTAAGAGTGGTTTGATCAAAGCCTTTCCGTTTTTATACCACCCTGATGGTGTTAACAGTGAACTGTTCTTGGAAAGACGCAAGGACAGAACAACCAGAGGACATGACAGGAAATCAGGTCACACATCGACACGTTAGAAAAGACATCAAGAATTAATGTTACAGTCGAAGAGTAATGCACGAGTGTAACATAGTTATGAGATTGTGAATGTTGACTGCATACAAAAGTTAAAAAAGAAATTCGTGACAGCAGAGAAAGTTCAAATGATGGGCCCCCTCCCCCCGCACGTCAATCGCCCTCCCCGTACTATAGAAATAGGCAATTAGGTAATTACACACATACCACATTGTGTTGCTGACGACCTCACCTTGTGAGCTTCGCTTTATGCGCACGATCACACTCACAACACCTGGCGACACGAGACGTGACCACCTGCCACCTCACAACACACCACACCACAAAGTGACACCATCTGACATGTTGACACTTCCGTCAGCGGAACCTGACGGCTTGGCAGGAGTTGGCAACACAAAAGAGAACTGCTCGACGCGTCACCCTGTCAAGAGCCTGACAACCTGCCAACACCTCAGAACACAGAGCAGGAACACTTTTCAAAAGTGAAACACGACCACTTCTGTCCTCACAGCAACCACACGACAGGCGAACACTGTACAACATAAACCTCTCTACTTAACACTTAACGCTATTTGGGAATCCCACTTTACGTCATTGAGTGACAAAATCATCTGCATTTTTTTCCCGGAATCCAAGTGTTGTGAATCACAAATTTGTTTTCTTATATTTTTTTTTTTCGAGTTTAGGCATCAATAACTGAGGTTCTCTCACGGTTTCACAAACTTAAAGATAGTTCACCAAGGTTTCAAACAGTTCTCACATGAGTTCTTCAAGGTTTCTGATATTTCTCTAAGTTCTACATCATAAGTTTTCCTAAATCTGAAATAACTTCCAGAATGTCTGAACAATCCAACATGATCTCCAACTGTTTCGCTAACACTTACATTATGTTGCAAATTTTCAACAACTTGACATATTGCCCAACAAGACTTCACCAATAGTTTCTTGAGTTCGCAAGAACATTCAAGTTTTCCATCAAATCAACAAGTTTCTATATTCTCAAATTACTCTGCAAATTTTCCAAAGGGATTAACCAGTTCTTCGACTGTGGAACGAGTTTTCAAATGACTGATTTTCCTAACAGTTCAACACATTATACACGTATCTACGAGTTTTCACATTTCCCCATCAAACTACCAAACAATTTGAAGAAGTTCTCCGTCAGTTCCCCATCATCTCCGCCGAGCCCTTCCCCCCCAGAGTTTGCTAACCTTTTCAGTAGCATCGATTATTTCTGCAACGATTCGCCCGAGTGCCCCCGTCACCACAAGGTCCCCCACCCCAGGCGCCTTATCATCTCCCCAGCGGCTTCTCCAGCCGTCGGCAAAGAGAATCTTCCAGCGTCGCCACCAGCAGGCAAAGAGAATCTTCCAGCGTCGCCACCAGTAGGCAAAGAGAATCTTCCAGCGTCGCCACCAGCAGGCAAAGAGAATCTTCCAGCATCGCCACCAGCAGGCAAAGAGAATCTTCCAGCGTCGCCACCAGCAGGCAAAGAGAATCTTCCAGCGTCGCCACCAGCAGGCAAAGAGAATCTTCCAGCATCGCCACCAGCAGGCAAAGAGAATCTTCCAGCATCGCCACCAGGAGTTCTCCTCGACCGTGCCACAGTCCCTCCAGCATCACGTCTTCGACAGAGCACCGGGTAAGACCATTTCTATTCACCACCATCGACCACATACGAGATGGCGCCACGACAAACATTCTTCCACATCCCCTTCGCCACTTCGCGCGGGTACGACACACAAACTTCCCATCACCGGACGTTCTGTAACATGAACACTACTGGTCGTGGCTGTGTGTGTGTTAAGTCCTTGGGACGATCCGTGTACACACGACGGAATATAAAGATACGTCAACCCCTTCCAGGTCGGGGCACCGAGGGGCACCACCCACAAGAGGACCCGGCAAGAGCTGCTCTACCATCACTGGCATCCTGGCACCCCAGGCACTGGTAAACTGGCACAGGCGCGGGATCCCCACCGTCACCTCACTAACTACGCCACCTGCCGCCGGAAGTGAGGTAAATGCTTGGGCTGATCCAGCCTGCCAACCACCCCAGCAAAACATGACGCTCGGCTCCGCACTTTTTACCCGTAGATGTAAACGCCTACATCTGCCTCTGGTGCTTTATGCATCTCGTCTACATCTACTGGTGCGTCGTGGGCTGGTGGGGAGGGCCTGTATATACACTCATCCTGGAAAGGCAGAGCGAGCTTGCAGACGACTGAAGTTACTGGGATAAAAACGTGTGGAAACTGGGAGGCTGAGGCTGGCCCAACAGCGGAAGGGGACATGTATAGCGCTGCTGCAGCGGTGTGACGCCCGCACACTGACACCACCTCCACCACCACCACCACCCGGATTCAACCACACGTCCTAGACCAGCCTCTCAACCACACCACCAACGTCTCAACAAGGCCACCAGCCTCTAAACCACACCAACACGTCCTAAATCACACCACTATCTTCTCAACCACACCACCAACCCTCAACCACACCACCCGCCCTCAACCACGCCACCAACCCTCAACCACACCACCCGCCCTCAACCACGCCACCAACCCTCAACCACACCATCAGCCCTCAACCACGCCACCAACCCTCAACCACACCATCAGCCCTCAACCACGCCACCAACCCTCAACCACGCCAACAACCCTCAACCACACCACCAGCCCTCAACCACGCCACCAGCCCTAAACCACACCACCCACCCTCAACCACACCACCAGCCCTCAACCACACCACCAGCCCTAAACCACACCACCCACCCTCAACCACGCCACCAGCCCTCAACCACACCACCAGCCCTCAACCACGCCACCAGCCCTCAACCACACCACCAGCCCTCAACCACACCACCAGCCCTCAACCACACCACCACGCGAGTCAGCAAAATTCTAGATTTAGCGAACTCCGCCAAGAGATGTAATCAGCATCTAGCGTATATGCTCTCATCTGTCTCTGAACCAACTGGATATAAAGTCCTTGATCTGAACTGCCATAACCCTAACATAAAAACAGAAAGACCTTCCAATCTTCATCTCACTTATGGGTGAAAGATGCCGCTCTTCTTCCACCCAAGATTCGCATGATAATCGTGAAGGCAGAGTCCACATCCCTCACTTCCTCTGACACGATCATCTCCACCTGTCGAGTCAGGCGCGGCCATGCCAGATGCTCACTCTCGTTCTCCTACAAGGCAGAGTGTGGCGCTCGACAATCTTGAGGGTAACGTATAAATACCATAAGATTATCGTCATGTGCTGCAGTATGTCCCCAGCTGGAGACCCAGGAACTGCCACTCACACACCCTGGGCAGGAACCACAGCCTCACTCTAGCCACTCACAGGGACACGGTGGGGACCTCAGTTTCACTCTAGCCACTCACAGGGACGTCGGGGACCACAACCTCACTTTAGCCAATCACAGGGACACGGTGGGGACCAGTCTCACTCTAGGCACTCACAGAGACACAGTGGGGACCTTAGCTTCACTCTAGCCACTCACAGGGACACGGTGGGGACCTCAGCTTCACTCTAGCCCCTCAATGGGACACGGTGGGGGCCACAACTTCACTCTAGCCACTCAAAGGGACACGGTGGGGACCACAACTTCACTCTAGCCACTCACAGAGACATTGGAGACCAAAGCCTCACTCTAGCCACTCACAGGAACACGGTGGTCCCTCACTCTAGCCACTCACAGGAACACGGTGGTCCCTCACTCTAGCCACTCACAGGGACACGGTGGTCCCTCACTCTAGCCACTCACAGGAACACGGTGGTCCCTCACTCTAGCCACTCACAGGGACACGGTGGTCCCTCACTCTAGCCACTCACAGGAACACGGTGGTCCCTCACTCTAGCCACTCACAGGGACACGGTGGGGACCACAGCTTCACTCTAGCCACTCGTGACTGCTATCTCCTGCCTCTGCCACACGTGAAGGCTGGCCCGGACGCGTGACGTTGACGGGTCGGTGCAGCTCATGGCTGAGTGTTGCTGGCTCCGACACTCGGGTGTACAGCAGTCCTACTGCCACCTCCCGCACCAGCACCAGGTGGGCCCCACCACATCAGCCCTCGCGGACAAACATGTGCAGTAACTTCAAGCGACTGCAGGTATTCTGGGAGCGCCTGCCTTCACGACCGTCTAGGAAGAGCCATGGCCACCGCCAGCCACGAGCAGGTCCTGTTTACCTTGTATTTTTAATGTACACAACTGCTCTATTCCGCCACTCAGGCTCATCGAGAAATCACACAGAAAACGGGCCATCAAACGACAGAGAAAATGGTCATCTAACCAGAGAATATGGAGAAGTGTGAACAAGACTGTGTGGGCAGGTGGTACTGCCTCTCTCTCACTCTCACCAGGGTGTTCACACACACACACACACACACACACACACACACACACACACACACACACACACACACACACACACACACATACACACACACACGAACCTAAAGGTATAAAAATAAACCAAACATGCAACCAAGAAGGTGAACTTGTTTTGAGGACGAGGCTGTAACAAACACACACACACACACACACTGTCGTTTGTGCCAGACCCACGTAACGCAGAAACCCATGTTCAAATCCCAGCCCAGGTAATCAACTCACAGATAGTCCTACTGTTCATCCTATACACAGGACTGGTCGACGAGACACCCCGTTTTCTGATTTTCCAAAAGAAGGAACAGAGAAGGGGGCCAAGTGAGGATATTCCCTTTAAGGCTCAGTCCTCTTGTTCTTAAACGCTGCCTCGCTAACGGGGGAAAATGGCGAATATGTATGAACATATATATATATATATATATATATATATATATATATATATATATATATATATATATATATATATATACATATATATATATATATATATATATATATATATATATATATATATATATATATATATACACACACACTAGTCCGCCTTTCCCAGTTTCACTGAGGTAGCGCCAGAAACAGTCGACTGAAGGGATTCGTGGAACATCCCTGCTTGGGCTTGCCTTGTGCTGTCATGTGTATATACTAATAATATATGAGAAGATGGCGTCACCAATTCCCAGATCCCGACCCACGATAGTTCCACGACGCCCGTTTTCTAAGAGCTCCAAGGCTGCGCTACCTCCAGTAACAGGGAAATGAGGGACCCCTTGGGAGTGGGAAGTTCCACCAGAAGATCGTACTCCGTCTCGTCAACAGACGATGATACAGCCTCAACCACGATGACTTTACCAGCAGCGTAACCATAGGCAGGCGGAGTACGGTAACACACACACACACACACACACACACACACACACACACACACACACACACACATATATATATATATATATATATATATATATATATATATATATATATATATATATATATATATATATATATATATTTGTCGCTGTCTCCCGCGTTTGCGAGGTAGCGCAAGGAAACAGACGAAAGAAATGGCCCAACCCACCCCCAGACACATGTATATACATACGTCCACACACGCAAATATACATACCTACACAGCTTTCCATGGTTTACCCCAGACGCTTCACATGCCTTGATTCAATCCACTGACAGCACGTCAACCCCGGTATACCACATCGATCCAATTCACTCTATTCCTTGCCCTCCTTTCACCCTCCTGCATGTTCAGGCCCCGATCACACAAAATCTTTTTCACTCCATCTTTCCACCTCCAATTTGGTCTCCCACTTCTCCTTGTTCCCTCCACCTCCGACACATATATCCTCTTGGTCAATCTTTCCTCACTCATTCTCTCCATGTGCCCAAACCATTTCAAAACATCCTCTTCTGCTCTCTCAACCACGCTCTTTTTATTTCCACACATATCTCTTACCCTTACGTTACTTACTCGATCAAACCACCTCACACCACATATTGTCCTCAAACATCTCATTTCCAGCACATCCATCCTCCTGCGCACAACTCTATCCATAGCCCAAGCCTCGCAACCATACAACATTGTTGGAACCACTATTCTTTCAAACATACCCATTTTTGCTTTCCGAGATAATGTTCTCGACTTCCACACATTCTTCAAGGCTCCCAGAATTTTCGCCCCCTCCCCCACCCTATGATCCACTTCCGCTTCCATGGTTCCATCCGCTGCCAGATCCACTCCCAGATATCTAAAACACTTTACTTCCTCCAGTTTTTCTCCATTCAAACTTACCTCCCAATTGACTTGACCCTCAACCCTACTGTACCTAATTACCTTGCTCTTATTCACATTTACTCTTAACTTTCTTCTTTCACACACTTTACCAAACTCAGTCACCAGCCTCTGCAGTTTCTCACATGAATCAGCCACCAGCGCTGTATCATCAGCGAACAACAACTGAGAGAACTGTGAGAACAATGGAGGTAAGGGGAGTGGGGGAGGAATGGGATGTATTTAGGGAATCAGTGATGGATTGCGCAAAAGATGCTTGTGGCATGAGAAGAGTGGGAGGTGGGACGATTAGAAAGGGTAGTGAGTGGTGGGATGAAGAAGTAAGATTATTAGTGAAAGAGAAGAGAGAGGCATTTGGACGATTTTTGCAGGGAAAATATATATATATATATATATATATATATATATATATATATATATATATATATATATATATATATACTGTACAATATCATCATCCTTATTTTATAGCTAATTCAATTTTCCATTATCCTTATTATCATTATCATCATTATCATTATTATCATTATCACTATTCATCATTATTATTATTATCATTATTATTATTATTATTATTATTATTATTATTATTATTATTATATTATTATTATCATTATTATTATTGTTGTTATTATTATCATTATTATTATCATTATTATCATTATTCATTATTATTATTATTATCATTATTATTATTATCATCATTACTATTATTATCATCATTATTTTCATAACCATTATCATCAACAATACACAGTTTGGATCACTTCACATTGGCGTTCAAATCGCCTTCAGCGTCACACACAGCTGGGGCGACGCTCGCCACACACACACACACACGTGTTGAGTCCACCACTGATGAAGGAGAGGGAGGACCACGTCTGCAGGATTCTGTGTATGTGTCTATGTCTGTAGGATTCTCTATGTGAGTGTCTATGTCTGTAGGATTCTCTGTGTGCGTGTCTATGTCTGTAGGATTCCCTTGTGTGCGTGACTATATCTGTACGATTCCCTCTGTGCGTGCGTGCGTGCCTGTGTGTGCATGAGATTGAAATAGGGAGAACCCGGAGGGCGTGGAGACCTCTAGGTACTACGTGGGCGTGGGACGGGGCAGCAGATGGAACCGTGTGAGCTGAGGTGAATCATGCCGAAGGAGAGGGAGCAGAGGTCCCGGGTTCCCCAGGTATGTGTGTACGGTGAGGTGACTGACTGACTGTCTGTCCGTCTGTCTGGGCAGGGATGGGTCTCTTTAAAGGCATAGATAACCCGACGGTGTCGTATGGATACGAGTCTTGAGCCACGAAGGCAATAGATGAAGTTCACAATGACAATATGTGGTGTGAAGAAGGTCGATCGTATTAAAGGAGGAATGGCAGTGTAAGAATAAGGTGAGGTAAGTAAGCATAGTCTGGCTGAGGGAGATGATCCGGGCATGATGAATCGCTTTCGATAAATGAAGAAGATGAGTGAAGAGAGATTGATAATGGAGATCTACGTGTCAGACTAAGGGAATAAGAAGGAGGAGGAGGAGGAGGAGGAGGAGGAGGAGGAGGAGGAGGAGGAGGAGGAAGGAGGGAGGGAAGCAAGAAGGAGATGGAAGTGTGGAGGGAAAAAGAAGTCTTGAGGTACCCGGGGTATGAACATCCAGGAGGGTGAGAAGCATGCATGAAATAAAGTACACTGGATCAGTGTGGTATCGGGGGGGAGAAGTACTATAAATGAGCTGAATCAAGGCATATGGTGTGAGGTTTGTCTGTGGATAGAAGGCTATGGTTTCCATGCATTATATCTTACAGTCTGGGATAAGATATGTCAGTTCTTGGGGTTATCTCGTGAAAACGGGAAACATCGAACTATATAAATATATATATATATATATATATATATATATATATATATATATATATATATATATATATATATATATATACATATCCCAGTCTTCTCCAGGGAGCCCAGACAAGAGGATGAGCAGCAGGGTCGGCTGTATGTGTACACAGGCACGACCCTTGTGTTGAGGAGCCAGATGATATGTACAGTGGTGAGGAGGTGGGGCCGGGGAGGACCCGGCAGTCAGAGCCAGGAATAGCTTCACACGAGCAGCTTGTGCAACGCCGCTGTTACCTCTCTCTCTCTCTCTCTCTCTCTCTCTCTCTCTCTCTCTCTCTCTCTCATATATATATATAGCAAAGCAGGGATATTTCCCGGCTATTTAGTTCAAGGGGAGTTTCCCTCTTCTTTTCATTTAAAAAAAAATGTAACTTCAGATCATCTTAGATCTTCACCCTGATTACCAGCGTGTCAGGTCGAGATGTTAAGATGATCCTTATTGACTATCATTACATCTTCAAATCACACACACACACTCGTTTTCTGTCACTGCCATTGTTAGGGGTAATTTTCTTGCTATTATTGGTGTAGAGTTATTACCACTGCTGGGGCGAGAGTCCACGAAAAAGCTTCATCTTTAAAAGACAAAGAAAGCCAGTCACTTATGAGGGAGCAGCTTCATCTGTTCAGACACTCTTGACATTTCTGTTGCTCTTCATCTGTGTCAACAAAGTTCACACCTGGGTGAGACGCTGGACAAAAGGATCGCTGGTAAGGTGATGATGCTCTGGAGAGTGACGGGGCCAGGCTGTAGCTGCTGCTGGTCGTTCCCCCTTGCTGCTGCCTCAGGTGGGGAAGCCTCAGCCTTGACTGACGGAGCCAGGACGCCTCTACCATACTGTTGACATGGTAGCTCCTGGCTGGAGGAGACGACGAGGAGTGGCTGTGCTCGACCCTCTGTTGTTGTCTTGTGGACCCACATGTTATGAAGGACGCGCCACCCACCACATGTGAGTCCTCAGAGAACCTCGGCTTCATTTTCTGCCGTCTGGACTGTGCAACGTTCTCCTTACCCCAGCCATCTAGACCCCCCCTGCTGCTTTACATGCTGGTCTCTGCACGTAACATTTCACTGTCGTGGATGAGTCAGATGTCACTGCCAGATAGCCACCTGAGCACTGTTATGACACCCAGCTGGTCAGTTCAGGTGTCACACGGTGCTGCCGTGTGCTCATCATCAAGCTCAGGTGTCACACGGTGCTGCCGTGTGCTCATCATCAGGCTCAGGTGTCACACGGTGCTGCCGTGTGCTCATCATCAGGCTCAGGTGTCACACGGTGCTGCCGTGTGCTCATCATCAGACTCAGGTGTCACACGGTGCTGCCGTGTGCTCATCATCAGACTCAGGTGTCACACGGTGCTGCCGTGTGCTCATCATCAGGCTCAGGTGTCACACGGTGCTGCCGTGTGCAGGAGGCGCTGCTGGCGGGGCAGGTCAGTGTGGAGGTACAGCTTCACGAATCTGGTCTGGATCATCAAGATGAACGTTCCATAACAGAGGACCCACAACACTACCCCAGGGCACGCCAGCACCCATACTGGGGTTGTGGGCTGACCCATGACCCACAACCCTGAGGCACGCCAGCATCCACACTGGGGTTATCCCATGACCCACAACCCTGAGGCACGCCAGCACCCATACTGGGGTTGTGGGCTGCCCCATGACCCACAACCCTGAGGCACGCCAGCACCCATACTGGGGTTGTGGGCTGCCCCATGACCCACAACCCTGAGGCACGCCAGCACCCATACTGGGGTTGTGGGCTGCCCCATGACCCACAACCCTGAGGCACGCCAGCACCCATACTGGGGTTGTGGGCTGCCCCATGACCCACAACCCTGAGGCACGCCAGCACCCACACTTGGGTTGTGGGCTGCCCATAACCCACAACCCTATGAACACGTTCGTGTGCGAAGCCTCAGAGAAGGTGTCAAATATTACCGTCGAATCGAGGCGGTGGGTGGCGTGGCGTCCCGCCGGCCACGTAGCGCTGGTCAGGTCAGGTGGCAAGCGGCCCTTGGCCCTTCCATGTAGAGAGACTGGTCTCCGTGTGGGCATACGAGGGTCGTGGTGGAGGGGCTCCAGGCCCTGTGTTGGTTGCCTGTATAGTGAAGATGCCGACCGACCTCCGGTCTCAAACCACCTCTCGATATAATCATTGAAACTTGGGGACTAAGACAAGCTCACATTTTCCCCCTCTCCCTCCCATCAGGTTTCACCTCTCTCTCTCTCTCTCTCTCTCTCTCTCTCTCTCTCTCTCTCTCTCTCTCTCTCTCTCTCTGGGTGGGAGCGGGAGTTCCTGGGAACTCTGCACACCCTCATGACTAACCCTTCGCTGCATGACTGAAGTGTCTGGCAGCGGGGCTGGAGACAAAGGATGAGGAAAAGGATATAACTGTGTGGGAGATGATATAATACTGTGGACATTGACATGACAATGTAGGGGGTGACATGACAATGTAGGGGTTGACATGACAATGTAGGGGTTGACATGACAATGTAAAGGTTGACATGACAATGTAGGGGTTGACATAATACTGTAGGGGTTGACATGACAATGTAGGAGTTGACATGACAATGTAGGGGTTGACATGACAATGCAGGGGTTGACATGACAATGTAGGGGTTGACATGACAATGTAGGGGTTGACATGACAATGCAGGGGGTGACATGACAAAGTAGGGGTTGACATGACAATGCAGGGGTTGACATGACAATGTAGGGGTTGACATGACAATGCAGGGGTTGACATAATACTGAGGAGGTTGACATATCAGTGTGGAGGTTGACATGACAGTGTAGGGGTGACATGGCAGTGATGGGGTGTGACACAAGAGTGTGGGAGGAGGTGGTGACATGGTTGTGTGGGTGAAGACATGCCTCTCCCTCTCTTCTCGCTCTCACCATACGCGTCGTTCCTGACTGCCTAACACTTGTCATGTCACGGTCGCACACCTCCGGCTGACGGATGAGTCATGTTAATCCCTTGAGCACGACGGTACGACCCTTGAGCACGACGGTACGATGCTTGAGCAAGAAGATACGACCTTTGAGCACGACAGACGATACTTGAGCACGACGGTACGACCCTTGAGCACGACGGTACGACCCTTGAGCACGACGGTGCGACCCTTGAGCACGACGGTGCGACACTTGAACACGACGGTACGATGCTTGAGCAAGACGGTACGACCCTTGAGCACGACGATGCGACCCTTGAGCACGACGGTACGATGCTTGAGCAAGAAGATACGACCTTTGAGCACGACCGTACGATACTTGAGCACGACAGTGCGACCCTTGAGCACCGGTACGACCCTTGAGCACGACTGTACTACCCTTGTGCATGACGGTACGACTACCTGAAAACTTCGATACGACCTTTGACCATGAAGGAACGACCCTTGGGCGCAATGAACTGGCCCTGATCAGGTCAAACACCACTCAATCACACCCATGGGTCGTACTGTGGTACCCAAGGGTCGTCTATGACCACAACATGAGAGATCCAAGAGAGGATGTCTGATGAGAAATGACGAGGTGAGTAATGTGACGCTGAGAGCATGGTGAGGAAGATGAGTAATGTGACGCTGAGAGCATGGTGAGGAAGATGAGTAATGTGACGCTGAGAGTATGGTGAGGAAGATGAGTAATGTGACGCTGAAAGCATGGTGAGGAAGATGAGTAATGTGATGCTGACAGCATGGTGAGGAAGATGAGTAATGTGACGCTGAGAGCATGGTGAGGAAGATGAGTAATGTGACGCTGAGAGTATGGTGAGGAAGATGAGTAATGTGACGCTGAGAGCATGGTGAGAAAGATGAGTAATGTGACGCTGAGAGCATGATGAGGAAGATGAGTAATGTGACGCTGAGAGTATGGTGAGGAAGATGAGTAATGTGACGCTGAGAGCATGGTGAGGAAGATGAGTAATGTGACGCTGAGAGTATGGTGAGGAAGATGAGTAATGTGACGCTGAGAGTATGGAGGAAGATGAGTAATGTGACGCTGAGAGTATGGTGAGGAAGATGAGTAATGTGACGCTGAGAGCATGGTGAGGAAGATGAGTATTGTGACGCTGAGAGTATGGTGAGGAAGATGAGTATTGTGACGCTGAGAGTATGGTGAGGAAGATGAGTAATGTGACGCTGAGAGTATGGTGAGGAAGATGAGTAATGTGACGCTGAGAGCATGGTGAGGAAGATGACTAATGTGACGCTGAAAGCATGGTGAGGAAGATGAGTAATGTGATGCTGACAGCATGGTGAGGAAGATGAGTAATGTGATGCTGACAGCATGGTGAGGAAGACATATGGGCTATGTATGGACATTCAAATTGACTAAATCATGAAAAACCTGAAGACACATTGGTCCTCAGCGAATGTCGATTTGCGGCAGGGATGCGTGATGTCTCCATGGTTGTTTAATTTGTTTATGGATGGGGTTGTTAGGGAGGTGAATACAAGAGTTTTGGAGAGAGGGGCAAGTATGCAGTCTGTTGTGGATGAGAGGGCTTGGGAAGTGAGTCAGTTGTTGTTCGCTGATGATACAGCACTGGTGGCTGATTCGGGAGAGAAACTGCAGAAGTTGGTGACTGAGTTTGGTAAAGTGTGTGAAAGAAGAAAGCTGAGAGTAAATGTGAATAAGAGCAAGGCATTTAGGTTCAGTGGGGCTTAGGGGCAAATTAACCGGGAGGTAAGTTTGAATGGAGGAAAAGTGGATGAAGTGAAGTGTTTTAGATATCTGGGAGAGGATTTAGCAGCGATTGGAACCATGGAAGCGGAAGCGAGTCACAGGGTGGGGGAGGGGACGAAGATTCTGGGAGCGTTGAAGAATGTGTGGAAGGTGAGAACGTTATCTCGGAGAGCAAAAATGGTTATGTTTAAAGGAATAGTGGTTCCAACAATGTTATATGGCTGCCAGGCATGGGCTATAGATAGGGTTGTGCGGAGGAGGGTGGATGTGTTGGAAATTAAATATTTGAGGATAATATGGGGTGTGAGGTGGTTTGATCGAATAAGTGATGAAAGGATAAGAGAGATGTGTAATGGTAAAAAGAGTGTGGTGGAGAGAGCAGAAGAGGGTGTATTGAAATGGTTTGGTCACATGGAGAGAATGAGGGAGGAAAGATTGACAAAGAGGACATATGTGTCAGAGGTGGAGGGAACGAGGAGATGTGGGAGACCAAATTGGAGGTGGAAGGATGGAGTGAAAAAGATTTTGAGCGATCGGGGCTTAAACATACGGGAAGGTGAAAGGCGTGCAAGGAATAGAGTGAACTGGAACAATGTGGTATACCGGGGTCGACGTGCTGTCAATGGATTGAACCAGGGTATGTGAAGCGTCTTGGGTAAACCATGGAAAAAGTTTTGTGGGGCCTGGATGTGAAAAGGGAGCTGTGGCTTCGGTGCATTACACATGACAGCTAGAGACTGATAGTGAACGAATGTGGCCTTTGTTGTCTTTTCCTAGCGCTACCTCGCGAGCGCCGGGGGGAGGGGGGGGTGATGTTTTTTCACGTGTGGCGGGGGTGGTGACGAGAATGAATGAAGGCAGCAAGTGTGAATATCTACATGTGCATATATGTTTATGTCTGTGTATGTATATGAATGTATATGTGCGTGTGTTGGCGTTTATGTATATACATGTGTATGTGTGTGGGTTGGGCCATTCTTTCGCGTTTCCTTGCGCTATCTAGCTAACGCGGGACAGCGACCGGTTGGATGAACAGCTGGGCTGTGGACCGACAGGCGCAACCGGAGCTCGAACCTATGCGCTCGACCTTGGGCGGCCCGTGAATGCGTCACGGTCAGTCCATATATATATACGTATGTATATATATATATATATATATATATGTATATATAGATTGGGGAAGAGCAGTGTGGTTTCAGAAGTGGTAGAGGATGTGTGGATCAGGTGTTTGCTTTGAAGAATGTATGTGAGAAATACTTAGAAAAGCAAATGGATTTGTATGTAGCATTTATGGATCTGGAGAAGGCATATGATAGAGTTGATAGAGATGCTCTGTGGAAGGTATTAAGAATATATGGTGTGGGAGGCAAGTTGTTAGAAGCAGTGAAAAGTTTTTATCGAGGATGTAAGGCATGTGTACGTGTAGGAAGAGAGGAAAGTGATTGGTTCTCAGTGAATGTAGGTTTGCGGCAGGGGTGTGTGATGTCTCCATGGTTGTTTAATTTGTTTATGGATGGGGTTGTTAGGGAGGTAAATGCAAGAGTCTTGGAAAGAGGGGCAAGTATGAAGTCTGTTGGGGATGAGAGAGCTTGGGAAGTGAGTCAGTTGTTGTTCGCTGATGATACAGCGCTGGTGGCGGATTCATGTGAGAAACTGCAGAAGCTGGTGACGGAGTTTGGTAAAGTGTGTGGAAGAAGAAAGTTAAGAGTAAATGTGAATAAGAGCAAGGTTATTAGGTACAGTAGGGTTGAGGGTCAAGTCAATTGGGAGGTGAGTTTGAATGGTGAAAAACTGGAGGAAGTGAAGTGTTTTAGATATCTGGGAGTGGATCTGTCAGCGGATGGAACCATGGAAGCGGAAGTGGATCATAGGGTGGGGGAGGGGGCGAAAATTTTGGGAGCCTTGAAAAATGTGTGGAAGTCGAGAACATTATCCCGGAAAGCAAAAATGGGTATGTTTGAAGGAATAGTAGTTCCAACAATGTTGTATGGTTGCGAGGCGTGGGCTATGGATAGAGTTGTGCGCAGGAGGATGGATGTGCTGGAAATGAGATGTTTGAGGACAATGTGTGGTGTGAGGTGGTTTGATCGAGTAAGTAACGTAAGGGTAAGAGAGATGTGTGGAAATAAAAAGAGCGTGGTTGAGAGAGCAGAAGAGGGTGTTTTGAAATGGTTTGGGCACATGGAGAGAATGAGTGAGGAAAGATTGACCAAGAGGATATATGTGTCGGAGGTGGAGGGAACGAGGAGAAGAGGGAGACCAAATTGGAGGTGGAAAGATGGAGTGAAAAGGATTTTGTGTGATCGGGGCCTGAACATGCAGGAGGGTGAAAGGAGGGCAAGGAATAGAGTGAATTGGAGCGATGTGGTATACAGGGGTTGACGTGCTGTCAGTGGATTGAATCAAGGCATGTGAAGCGTCCGGGGTAAACCATGGAAAGCTGTGTAGGTATGTATATTTCCGTGTGTGGACGTGTGTATGTACATGTGTATGGGGGGGGTTGGGCCATTTCTTTCGTCTGTTTCCTTGCGCTACCTCGCAAACGCGGGAGACAGCGACAAAGTATAAAAAAAAAAAAAAAATATATATATATATATATATATATATATATATATATATATATTTTTTTTTTATACTTTGTCGCTGTCTCCCGCGTTTGCGAGGTAGCGCAAGGAAACAGACGAAAGAAATGGCCCAATATATATATATATATATATATACATATATATATATATATATATATATATATATATATATATATATATATATATATATATATATATATTGACTTATGTTTGCAGGATCGTCACTTGTTTCCATTTAAACCAGTTTGGGGAGGCACCTCTGACATTTGACTTTTGTTCCCTCCACCTTGGGTTAGGTTCGATTCACAGAAGGTGTGTGTGTGTGTGTGTGTGTCTGTGTGTGTGTATGTGTGTATGTGTGTGTGTGTGTGTGTGGTGAATTACTGAATAAGATTCTAATCTTGATTCCTCCACCAGCCAACATAATCCTCAACCAGTTACCTGACGACCACACCAGCTCACCCCACACCTCCCCCTCACCTGACACTATACCACCTCTCTCTCTCTCTCTCTCTCTCTCTCTCTCTCTCTCTCTCTCTCTCTCTCTCTCTCGTGACACGAACATGACACTGAGATGAGCCACGAGGAAGGGTGAGGAACAGTGCGCAAGTGACATCTCCAACACAGGCCAGTCTCCACCTCTCCGGCCTCGAGGTCATGCTTCAAATATCAATAAACAAGAATGATGAAAATGTTCAGTCGGGAATGTGTCCTCCTCTGCAATGACCTCTCGACCATGACATGGCCGACCTCTTGAAGATGGCGGGACGACCTTTTATAACACGATAAGGACGACTCATGGGCCTGGACAGACCTTTGACCTGATTCTCACGAGGTCAGGAGGTCAGGTCAGTCAGAGGTTATGGCCATCATACCTCAAAGTCGTACCGTCGAGGCCTAAGGGAAGGGGTCGTCGTGTTCATGGATCATACCGTCGTGCTTCAAAGTCTCCTCTTACCTGCCATTATCACCACACTGGCCAGGACTAATTACATCCAGAATCTCACATAAAAAAAATATATATATAACCAGTTCGAACCATAAGTAGCGTCAGGCAGAATGAATCCACCACCACCACCAACCCACACCTCACACGCCTCCTCCTCCTCCATCGCCTAAGTTGAGAAGCCCACAGTGTCCCCCGCCCCACTCAGGGTCACCAGCGGTGATGGGACCTGTCCGTCTTAACAAGGCTGAGAACAACCAGAAACCTAAGATCCAGAGGGCGGACTGCACCCTACCGCCATCTGGTCCGCTGATCAGGAACTTCAGCGTCATCACCTTTTTGCGCTGGTATCAGCGTTTCCCCCCGTGACGACACGTCTCCTCCCTCCTCCTCCTCCACGCTGAGGCAGTTCTATCTGCTTCCTGAAGCAGGTCCGCTCACACATGCCTCCTTTGACATTGAGACAAGCTTCATGCGTCGTGGCACCACCAGCTCACGGGCCTAGGAGTTAAGCATTTCACGTGAATCGGTGTTTTGAAGCGATCGTCACATTATTGGTTCACTTGCGTGATTTATCCGGTTCGAAAGACGTGTCCGAGACTTTCGTCAGGCGGCATCATCTAATGATGGGAGCAGGAATAGGGTTCTTACGATAAGTTGTTCATGAGACTGATTCAAATGGTTTATGATACAGCTTCAGATGATTCATATTTCCTCACTGCTTGAAATGACAAGTTTATTCAAATGATTCATGAAACTTCTCCATATTCCGGTACAATGCTCGGAACCCCTTAGATGGGTGTAACTGATTCACAAGACTACTTTATCTTCAAGTATACGGCTGCTTCAACTTATAAAGTTTCTCGAATGAATGATGGGGCTTTAAATGGTCAACAAAACTGCTTACACTGATTATTATCGACACATGAGTGTTTTACATGATTCACAAGACAGTTTCAAATCATTAAGTTCACTCAAATGCGGCTCAATCACGGAACACTTTCAACAGATTCATAAAGCTGGTTCAAAAGATGAACGAGTCTGCTTCATTTGATCTTTTTTTTTTTTTTTTGGACAATGAGTCATGAGATCGTTTTCACCCTACGTCATCGATTGTTTCCAATAATTCACAAGAATGTTTCGTACGACACATTTCTATTGTTGGCCATTTTATAATGGCCTTGAAGAACGTACTTTTTCTTAGCTTTATTGGATTCAACTGCGAATCAATCAGGTATTTTTCTTTTTACTTAAACTGACCTGAATTCATGATCCGCTGCGTTTAGTTTTTGCCCGACGCTGGACGGACGCACACCGGCACGACGAGCAGCCAGGCCAGGCCCAGCCGGAACCTGGCCTCCCCTGCTGAGCCAGGAGACAAGGTTCTCCTCCTCCTCCTCCTCCCTTCCCGAGTGTCACCAGCTCTTACTTGGTATCAACAGATGATGACTCGGCCTCTACCCATGTATCACACACACACACACACACACACACACACACATATATATATATATATATATATATATATATATATATATATATATATATATATATATATATATATATATTCTATCCCTGGGGATAGAGGAAAAAGAATACTTCCCACGTATTCCCTGCGTGTCGTAGAAGGCGACTAAAAGGGGAGGGAGCGGGTGGCTGGAAATCCTCCCCTCTCGATTCTTTTTTAATTTTCCAAAAGACGGAACACACAATGGGGCCAAGTGAGGATATTCCCTGAAAGGCCGTCCTCTGGTCTTAACGCTACCTCGCTAACGCGGGAAGTGGCGAATAGTATGAAAGAAAGGATATATATATATATATATATATATATATATATATATATATATATATATATATATATATATATATATATATATATGTGTGTGTGTGTGTGTGTGTGTGTGTGTGTGTGTGAGTGTGTGCAAATATATACGTCTGTGTATGTATATGTATACGTACGTCGAAATGTATAGATATGTATATGTGCGTGTGTGGACGTTTATGTACATACATGTGCATGTGGGTGGGTTGAGCCATTCTTTCGTCTGTTTCCTTGCGCTACCTCGCTATCGCGGGAGACCGCGACCAAGTATAAAGTTGTTGTTCGCTGATGATACAGCGCTGGTGGCTGATTCATGTGAGAAACTGCAGAAGCTGGTGACTGAGTTTGGTAAAGTGTGTGGAAGAAGAAAGTTAAGAGTAAATGTGAATAAGAGCAAGGTTATTAGGTACAGTAGGGTTGAGGGTCAAGTCAATTGGGAGGTGAGTTTGAATGGAGGAAAACTGGAGGAAGTGAAGTGTTTTAGATATCTGGGAGTGGATCTGGCAGCGGATGGAACCATGGAAGCGGAAGTGGATCATAGGGTGGGGGAGGGGGCGAAAATTCTGGGGCCTTGAAGAATGTGTGGAAGTCGAGAACATTATCTCGGAAAGCAAAAATGGGTATGTTTGAAGGAATGGTGGTTCCAACAATGTTGTATGGTTGCGAGGCGTGGGCTATGGATAGAGTTGTGCGCAGGAGGATGGATGTGCTGGAAATGAGATGTTTGAGGACAATGTGTGGTGTGAGGTGGTTTGATCGAGTGAGTAACGTAAGGGTAAGAGAGATGTGTGGAAATAAAAAGAGCGTGGTTGAGAGAGCAGAAGAGGGTGTTTTGAAGTGGTTTGGGCACATGGAGAGAATGAGTGAGGAAAGATTGACTAAGAGGATATATGTGTCGGAGGTGGAGGGAACGAGGAGAAGAGGGAGACCAAATTGGAGGTGGAAAGATGGAGTGAAAAAGATTTTGTGTGATCGGGGCCTGAACATGCAGGAGGGTGAAAGGAGGGCAAGGAATAGAGTGAATTGGAGCGATGTGGTATACCGGGGTTGACGTGCTGTCAGTGGATTGAATCAAGGCATGTGAAGCGTCTGGGGTAAACCATGGAAAGCTGTGTAGGTATGTATATTTGCGTGTGTGGACGTATGTATATACATGTGTATGGGGGGGGGGGCCATTTCTTTCGTCTGTTTCCTTGCGCTACCTCGCAAACGCGGGAGACAGTGACAAAGTATAAAAATATATATATATATATATATATATATATATATATATATATATATATATATATATATATATATATATATATATATATAAATTAAAGGACATTTCTAATCTCAGAAAAAGTTCCCGAGTAATGCTTGTTTTCCATATAATAAGCTAAACAACCCACGTAACATCGAAAAACAAAAACTTAAAAATCCACTCCATTAAGCAAACAACTCGCCTTCACGAAAATAGCAAGACTGCACACTTACTGTTAGTCAGACTGGGTGGTAATGAATGCTATTTACATTCATAAAAAGACCAACACTCAAAATGGAAGCATATTACAAATATGATCATATGTACATACATACTTTTACGAAGCTATTGAGCATCTAGCGACATCCGACACCTTGTCTTAACTCCGGCGGCGAGCGAGGTACGATGCTTTGATTTAACCTCAATCTCATGTCCTATTTTCATTTAAGATACCATTATTTCCCGTTAACAGTGCTGCTCTAAATGAAATGAAAAAAAATCTGCACTACATTAAAAAAAAATCCAGACTAACAATGCGATAATATTAGAGAATGGTAGAGTTTATGATGGAAATGAGAGTGTGGGAAAGGGCTGCCTGGCAACTTCCACTTTTTCCCCAGGTGAGCCGACCTTGAGTCCTCCAGTCTCTCACAAGCGCCAGGTGGTGGTGCACCCTACACCGGGCCTTATCGTATGGCTTTCCGAAAAAAAAAAAAAAAAAAACAAAGTACAGTAAGAATTCGACTGGCAACCGCCGCAAGGGTCAGCCGTATATATTCAAGGTCATGGATGAATAATGATTTCAGAAGTAGAGAGAGAGAGAGAGAAATGATTACGAGCCAAATATGGAATGGGGTATGGCAAACGAGACATATATGCATAAACTATGAACTGATTACAGACTAAAGGCCAAACGGTGAAGTACTTATGACATGGTTACCACCACACCGTCACCCAATATCTCATTTTACACAATCATACACTATCTTACACAACCGAAAACACACCCTTACACAACCTTTCACAGCAGACTAGATGAAAGGCTATCATAATATTTCCATATGAAAGCGACACAATTACTTCAAAGTTATCGTTTCAAGGAATGAATTAATTTTAAAAATCAATGATTTATTTTTCTTTTTGTGAGGAGGGTTCACACTTTCCTATAAAATGTCCACGACAGTGTACTCTCTCCGTACTAATGGTGTCACTTGTCTGTTTTTTCTTTTTCTTTTTTTTGTTCCTTGACGTCCTTCTGTGCCGGAAGGAGAGGAGAGCGGGAAGGCGCCTCCTGCTTTATTATCCTGTCTGTGCCACAAATAAGGTATTGACCGTGACACTACTACTGCCTTCAGGGATAACCTCGACACAGAGCTGTCATCCCCCCCCCATCCCTCCTCCCCATGTGTACCCACACCACTGCCTGACGTAGCCACCCCACCCCACCCACCACAACATCTACAACACTAACACTACCACCACACCCTCACAACCACAACACCTAGAAACACCGTCTAACACTACCACCACACCCTCACAACACTACCTTACACAACCACAACACCATCTAGTACTACCAACACATCTCACAACACTACCATCACATCTCACAACACAACTCACTACACTACCATCACACCTCAAAACACATCTCACAACACTACCATCACACCTCACAACACGCCTCACAACACTACCATCACACCTCACAACACATCTCACAACACTACCACCACACCTCAAAAACACTACCTCTCTCTCTCTCTCTCACACACACACACACACACACACACACACACACACACACACGTTTACAAATCCTGGCCGGAGACCCCGTGTGTGTAGGAGCGACCAACATGGCCTGTAAGGCGAGTCGGGGTTGACATCCTACGGCTGAGGCCGGGTATATGTGCTTCTGGGCAGTGAAATTCTTGGTGTGAGGAACACGTGAATATGTGCCGAGCGCTGGCGACGGTCGTAGGAACCTGGGAGTGTGTAATGAGTTAGCTTGGTGAGTTAAGACTTATTGTTGACGCCTTACATTACGCCAGGAGGTGAGGACAACCATCCCTGCAGCCTTCATCACTGCACGTTCGTCCACCAGAGCCAGTCTTACTCCAGGAAAATAATCTAGAATGATTTTGGGGAACAGTGAAGGAAAAAACGACCGTTGGGCAGGAGTGGGGAAAAATGGTCCATGAATAAATAATAATAATAATAATAATAATAATAATAATAATAATAGTAATAATAATAATAGTAATAATAATAATAATAGTAATAATAATAATAATAATAATAATAGTAATAATAATAATAATAATAGTAATAATAATAATAATAATAGTAATAATAATAATAATCATAATAATAATAATAATAATAATAATAATAATAATAACAATAATAGTAATAATAACAATAATAATAATAATAATAATAAGGGGAGAGAAATATAGATAAAATCCCTGGGGATAGGGGAGAAAAAATACTTCCCACGTATTCTCTGCGTGTCGTAGAAGGCGACTAAAAGGGGAGGGAGCGGGTGGCTGGAAATCCTCCCCTCAAGTATTTTTTTACTCTTCCAAAAGAAGAAACAGAGAAGGGGGCCAAGTGAGGATTTTCCCTCTAAGGCTCAGTCCTCTGTTCTTAACGCTACCTCGCTAACGCGAGAAAGGGCGAATATGTATGAAATCATATATATATATATATATATATATATATATATATACATATATATATATATATATATATATATGAATATAATGCATATGGACGCGCACTCCATATAACATACAAACCTCCAACAGCAAGGATCGAACCCGGGACCTCTGTTGGAGGTTTGTATGATATATATATATATATATATATATATATATATATATATATATATATATATATATATATATATATATATATCCCTGGGGATAGGGGAGAAAGAATACTTCCCACGTATTCCCTGCGTGTCGTAGAAGGCGACTAAAAGGGGAGGGAGCGGGGGGCTGGAAATCCTCCCCTCTCGTTTTTTTTTTTTTTTAATTTTCCAAAAGAAGGAACAGAGAAGGGGGCCAGGTGAGGATATTCCCTCAAAGGCCCAGTCCTCTGTTCTTAACGCTACCTCGCTAACGCGGGAAATGGCGAATAGTTTGAAAGAAATATATATATATATATATATATATATATATATATATATATATATATATATATATATATATATATATATATATATATTCAGTGCACTGTAAAAACGAAAACAAACATGTATATGCTGGAGATGCATAACACTTCAAGAAAAAATGGAAGTTCTCATCGTTCTGATACACTGGAGTGGACGACCTAAAATTTGGCGGAGCTATACGGGGGGCGACGCTGCGTGAACCGCGGCCACCTAGCGGACAGAGGAAACAACGAGATGAACCAGGAGGCTATGATGGACCTGCGACCCGGGGCCAGGGCCAAGAGAAAGTGCCACAGGGATATGGTTTGAGAGGACCCGGTAAAAGGAGGAGGACCAGGTTATGACTATATCATTGGTTAGGGTACAACTCACACAGGAGTTGGACCAGTGAAAGGCAGTGCTGGGTGTTGACGCCGTACCCAGCCTGCTGCCGCCACCAGGAGACGTGGAAAGGAGGCAAATTACATACACTGGTCAATGTCAGAGGTGGTACTGCTGTGCCCAGTACACGGCCAACGCGAGGGGAGGGGACCAGGTCGACTTTCACAGCACATATCTCCCCGACCCGAGGGAGATTACACAACGCCAGTGTAGGTACCCCACTTCAGTACACGTACCGTACAGATTATCCGTCATGAAGGGTCAACAACGGCCAACAAAGACTCTGAGGGTTGAGGGAGGCGGGTGACAGAGGGGGAGGGTGGTGGCAGCCATGGACTCACCAATGTTAGGAAAGAGAAGACAAATAGAAAACGACGACTATCATCCAGTTTCTGAGTCGATTGCACAACGTCGACATGAACAGGTCTGTGTGTGTGTGTGTGTGTGTGTGTGTGTGTGTGTGTGTGTGTGTGTGTGGTGTGTGTGTGTGTGTGTGTGTGTGTGTGTGTGTAGTGGGGAGGAACCGATCAAGTCGAGGACACAGGTCAGCCACAGAGTGATAGTGGTGCTATACCACACTCGTGATATAACACTTTAAACCAAACAGGGGGAAATGGAAAACCAAAATATTACGATAGGAAAGAGAGGTTCGTGAAAATAGCCTCACGAAGGTATTGATTCCCTTGACACACACACACACACACACCTTTCCACCTAGTCAACTATGACAGAGTCACCTCCAATGCCATCAACCTTGGGCTGAGAAGTGTCTCCCTCCATGAGGTATACAGACTTCCTCAATAATCATCGTGAGGTTGTGTATTTCCAGAGAGCCATCTCCACCTGCCACTCCCTCACTGTGAGGTCCCCCACACGGGACAATGATGGCATCCTTTTGCCTCCTCTTCCTCATACATGAGGTCCTCATGGACAGACCTGCTTGATGAAACGCATGACGACTCTATCACCCTCGAAAATGGTGCCTCCAACTACACCGTTCTCCAACACACACACACACACACACACACACACACACCACACACACACACACACACACACACACACACACATACACAGATACACATAAAAAAAAGCCTCCAGAACTGGCTCCTCGCCAACCACGTATCCATGAACCAGATCGTAGCCATGCACATCAGCTCCGCTTCCAACCATGTCCCACCCACCTACCGTCCCACAAGGCCTTAAACCCTCTCCAGGAATGTTTAAAAGTCCACCACACTTCGCCGTGTTCCTCTGGGCGATAAACGAAGCTGGGAGGAACACACGTCAGCACCATCATCAAATCTTTCAGCTACCGACTCTGCAATCTTCGTCGACTCAAGACTTCGATTTCCCATATCTAAACTCAAAAACATTTACACAACTTCTTTTATTTTCCAATTTTGCCAAATTTCTCTATTATGCCTTGACTGCTTTTAGTTTTTCCCTCCCAGTCCACCACACACACACAACAGTGATGACCAGAAAGAGTGCTTAAAAGGGTATGCAGGATCACTCTCAGTCCCTCCTGCGTTACCTTTCATTGAGCCGCTGACCACAATTGATCCTTACGATTCTCTCTCCCTCCAGCCATCATCACCTGGACCTCATCCTACAGTTTGTGATGGAGGTACTGCACCACTCTTGCCACCTACGCTTCTCACTACCTGATTTCACTCGTCCCAGAGTTACAGTCCGGACCCACATCAGCATCGAAGCCACGCATGTACATACAGACCACACTGCGGGATATGCCCCATACCATGCACGGCAAACACTATCAACAATTAATACGGCGAGTCAGTTGTTGTTTGCTGATGACACGGTACTGGTGACAGGTGCGAGTGAGAAACTGCAGAAGTTGGCGACTGAGTTTGGAAGTGTGTGTGAAAAGAGGAAGTTGACAGTTAATGTGAATAAAAGCAAGGCGGTAAACTGAAGCATGGAAGCGGAAGTGAGTCATAGGGTGGGTGATGGTGTGAAGGTTCTGGAAGCACTGAAGACTGTGTCGAAAGAGAGGTCGTTTTCCATGAGGGCAATAATGGGTATGCTTGAAGGTATAATGGTCCCAACAATGTTATATGCATGCGAGACATGGGCTGTAGATGAGGATGTGCGTTGGAGTACATGGATGCGTTGGAAATTGGTGGTGTGAGGTGGTTTGATCAAGTAAGTAATGAAAGGGTTCGAGAGAGAGAGAGAGAGAGAGAGAGAGAGAGAGAGAGAGAGAGAGAGAGAGAGAGAGAGAGAGAGAGAGAGCTGTGGTTATAAAAAGAGTGTGATTGAGAAAGCAGAAGAGTATGATGCAATGGTTTGGTCATATAGAGAGAATGGGTGAGGAGAGGAAACCAATTTAGAGATACAACGGTGGAGTAAAAAAAAAAAAAAAAAATTGAGTAATCCGGGCCGGAACATAAAGGAGGGTGAAAGGTGTGCACAGGATAGACTGAAATGGAATGATGTGGTATAGAGGGGTCGACGTGCTGTCAATGGACTGCATCAGTGCATGTGAAGTGGACGGGGGAAAACATGGAAAAGTCTGAGGGACCTGGTTGTGGATAGGGAGCTATAGTTTCAGTGCACTACACATGACAGCTAGAGAATGGATGTGAGTGATTGTGGCCTCTCTTCGTCTGTTCTTGACGCTAACGCGGGAAATGGCGATCAAGTATGAGAAAAAATACCTACCATCCTAGTACCTTTTATGGCCACACGGCTTACAATGTATGTATTTTCTTCAAATATTCTGTACTTGGGTGCAGTCAATTTAACAAATAATAACAATAACAGGCGCTCCACGAGTTTAAAATTCCCCTCTCTGTTGTGGACAAATAGGCACACACACACACATACACACACACACATACACATACACACACACATACACACACACACACACACACACACACACACACATACATCTCATATAAGAATGCTTCTCTCTTTCCATCACCAACTGATCTGGCATTTTGCGTATATTCATCAGTTACCCAAAACTACAATCGTCTTTGTTGTTACAGATGTATCTAACATCTGCAATACCTCAACTGTGTAATTACAGCGGAATGGCTGCCTAAATTCAGTAAATTATCCATTATGTATTTATCTATTCATTCATCTATGCACATACCACCAGGAGCACCACCATCAACTGAAGCATTGCTACTCACCGACTCGTCCACCTTCTTCACGATGAACTTCCGTATACAACCGTTGTCGAGGTTGGCCAGCGTGAAGATCTCACTCTCCTGCAACACAGACGGGAGGGAGGAAGGAGGTTAGTGCCAGCCTGGGTATTATCGTGATGGGTCATCCCACCACACACGGCTGGATGTGTACACCTCATGGTATGGGGTACGACAGGGGAGGTATCTCCTTGAGTACGAAGGTACGGCCCTTGAACTCAGTGGTACGACCTCTCAAGCACAACGGTATGACCCTAGAGTATGACGTTACGACCTCTTGAGCATGACGGTACGACCCCTGGGCATAATGGGTGGGGCAAGAACTTTATCATACCCGAGGGTCGTACCGTCGTCCTCCAAGGTAGAACTGTCGTGCTCATGGATCATACCGTCGTACTCGAGGGTAGTATTCAAGTCGTATTCAAGAACTGTACCATCATGCTCAAGGAGGGAAAAGAAAACTAGGTTAATTAGTTTTCTCATTAGCTTAATATCTTTTAGTAATTATGAACTAATGAAACCTATACGAAAGTAATGATAACCTTTTGGTTTACAACACTTAAAAAGAATAAACGAAAAAATTTATATATACTCTCATTAATACCAGATTCTAAGACTTTTTTTTCCATTTACAGATAATATTATTACCCGCAATTACGAAATTTTGAGTGATGATATATATATATATATATATATATATATATATATATATATATATATATATATATATATATATATATATATAAAACAAACACTAAGTGTTGATATGTGATCTAGTTCTAACGCAAACATAGTTCAATACCAGTCACACACGTCAAAGGCTTTTAATATTTACAATATAATGATATAATGCTATATGTGTATATGTTTGTCTCAACCATTTCTTCACCATAACTTGGCTACATCTCACATATGTCATAGTCATCACCCTAGCCAGTGACTCATCTGTATTACCATCAACAACACTGTTCCTGTAATACTAGTTATCTGCTACGAGCAAGTTAGATACAAATATTTCTATCTCTTTTATCACTGACTGAACCAACTAAATATTACGTGGCTGTCAGTCTATAAATCTCTCTCTTTCCATCATATATATAAGAAGTGTAGCGCTTAGCGTTCCTGACCATGACGCATTCACGGGCAGCCTAGGGTCAAGGGCATAGGTTCGAATCCTGGTTGCGGCGGTTCGTCCACAGTCAACCCAGCTGTTCATCCACCCCTAGGAGTTGGTCGATAAAATGGGTACCTGGCTCTGTCTAGGATATATATATATATATATATATATATATATATATATATATATATATATATATATATATATATATATATATATATTAGACAATCTGTTTCCCACGTCAGTGAGGTAGGGCAAGGAAAGACGAAAAATGGCCCAAGCACTCATATACACATACATATATATACATAAACGCCCATATACGCACATATACATACATATACATTTCAACGTATACATACACATACATACACAGGAATATACATATTTACACATGTACACATTCATACTCGCTGCCTTCATCCATTCCCGTTGCTCAAAACTACAATGGTCTCTGTTGTTGCAGGAATCTCTCATACCTTCTTCAACCACAAGAACACCTTCACCTGCAGGAGAGGAAGACCCCTGCGCACACGATGGTAGGCGGTCATACATAAGGGTGGTACTCTCGTGATCAAGGGTCGTATTTGTGCTCATGGGTCGTCCCGTCATGCTTAAGGATGGTACCTCCTGTGCTCAAGGGGGGTAACATCGTGTTCATAGGTCGTGCTGCCGTTGTCAAGGGTCGTAAGGTCGTGCTCAAGGGTCGTGAGGTCGTGCTCAAGGGTCGTGAGGTCGTGTTCAAGGGTCGTAACGTCGTGCTCAAGGGTCGTGAGGTCGTGCTCAAGGGTCGTGAGGTCGTGCTCAAGGGTCGTGAGGTCGTGCTCAATAGCTTAAGTACAGGGTGTATTGTACAACACACCTACACATAAAGCGAGGTAAACTCGTGATAAACTACATCTGTCGTCCGGATCAGCGTACACCGTGTTGGGTAACCTCACTCTGCTGGGTCCAGGGCGTTGTAAGGGCTCTCTTAGCCACACCTTCCTTCTCCTGTGGTATAAATATACAACTACATTGTCACCTGAGCCTGGCACAGCTGTGGAAAGGCGCCTTGCATATGCACAAATGCCTAAGTCTTTGAACACACGCAATATCGCTTAGTGTTTTAACTTTTACATTACGTTAAGGTAATACCATTGGTTAATGGGTCGTCTGGAATCCTCATGTAAGACGGTCCATCCCGCTAGTCATATGTTTTACGCATTTTGTACACCACAGTAAGAGGGTCACAACCGTCAAAGGCTTTTCTTGCAAATCTTATCCACATCACATCGGTCTTCGGTTCTTCCGCGGCTCTTATGATTTGACCGTCGCGTTCCAGAGAGGCAAGCATGATCTTCCAGCCCTGATAGCATGCTGTCCTGGGTTCTACAGTTCGTCTTGTTTCCTGGAAGTCTGTCTAATCATAACTTGCGACTCTTTCGAAAACTTCAATGATGAGTAATGTTAGTGCTACTGGTTGGTCTCGTTTTTTCTTCTTTTTTTTCTCTCTCTGGAATTAATCTGCTTCCTTCTTCAAGGGTTAGTGCGATGTGAGTCACAATTACTTCCTGGAGTACAAGAGAAAGAGTCCAGGCTCTGTTTCCAGAGGATGGCTAGTGCTCTACTGTTCTTTATTCATCAAGAAAATTACAAATGCGAGACCCTGGTCATGACATACTGGTCATGGACATACTGCCAATGGCCCTTTCGAAGTCCGGCTGCATGGTGATGCCCTTTCCTGGGTGTAAACCTGAGGGAATCGATTACTGAAGAAAAATATAATTGATTGGGTTAATCATCTTTACGGTGATTTTTGGTTAACTTGAGACTGATTCATAATATTTCGTCAACACATCACTCATCTACTGGCCATCATCAGAGTGTGGACCGCCTTCGGTCCTGAGCTGGGCCAAAGGTACTTGAATCTTCTTTATGGAGGGATATAACTTGTGATTTTCTCGTCTCCTCCTCGAGTCTTATACAATACTTCGAGTCTGTGGTCGATGCCTTGCATTCCTTTCGACAGTTCCGTCTTCGATTGTTTTGAGCCAGCTGAGGATTTTCCAGATGGTCTCCTGAAAAATAGGGAGTTCTACCTCCGTTCCAGTCTGGACCTTCTTCACTTCTCTCCTGCAGGCATGCGTCTACTTCATATTAGGAACGGTGCAGCGGTCTACCATGCCACATACAACCCTCATGTTTGCCACTCACGAGTGATCACAACTGTGTGTGTGTGTGTGTGTGTGTGTGTGTGTATATATATATATATATATATATATATATATATATATATATAGATAGATAGATAGATAGATAGATAGATAGATAGATAGATAGAGAGAGAGAGAGAGAGAGAGAGAGAGAGAGAGAGAGAGAGAGAGAGAGAGAGAGAGAGAGAGAGAGAGAGAGAGAGAGAGAGCATTCTTTTATATGTTGAAGGCTCCAGTCACGTACAAAAGTCTACATCAAGGCCGGGCCTTAATCTCCATCTACAGAGGTTAACTAAAGGGTAAAAGAAGAGACAAAGTGTTTACGAATTTTGGAAGAAGTGAACAGCCTGTCTTTTACAATGTACCGGGTCATAGTTATGAGGGAAGACATGAGGCGGTAGAGACTTCCAAAGTCTCGAGGTGTAGGGAAAGAAATAATAATGATCAAAACAACATAATCTTCCTTCTTTTTTCCCCCCTTATTCTTCCCAACTTGAACGCTTGTTTCCGATGTCAAATTCTCTGGATTCACCTGCATGGTGGTGTGTAATGTCAAGGTGACCTATTGCCCATCATATTTGTCTGAGCTCCCACGAAGCTATGTTCTAACAACAATACAATTAAGATTGATATTTGTAATGTCGTCATATGAAGTTTAAGCTTGCATGTAAGAGTCTGGCTATTGTATTTATACATTTCGAATCTTAAAACAAAGTATTGATACGATTAATAACACGTCTTGTTTTACTTTTTTCAAGGATTCGCTTTTCTCTAACAATCATTACACCATTTTTTCTTTCACAACCATGACACAATCCTTCTGTGAGAGATGTGTCAGTATTATGCTAGTCCATAGCTGAGTCTGACAGACTGGTGGATCACAGATAACGAATCAAGACTATTTGTACCACCATCAAACCTCTTGATGTCCATGATGCTGCGCTGAGGTTATCTTCAAGTGTACAGCACTGGGTAGGGTTGTCATCATCACTTTGCTGGGGTTATCTTCAAGCATACAGCAATGGGTAGGGTCGTCACCATCAGCTTTGCTGGGGTTATCTTCAAGCGTACAGCACTGGGTAGGGTCGTCACCATCAACTGTGGATTCTTTGCCAGTGTTCTCGGTCACCTGCACATCTCGAACACAGTTCCCGTCCTCGTCAGAATAACTGAAGATTCCAGTTGCATGAGGACACATAGGTCCTCCAGTGCGACAGGAGGAGCAGCCATCTTCCTCGCAGCATCAGACATAGACTCATCTGTCTTCCCAGCTACGTCAGGTGACATGCAGGAAGCACCAGGAACAACTTGGACCAAGTTCATCCGCTCAGACCCAATCCACAGCTGGTGTTAACTGTCATTTCTTCAGGGTCATCATTGGGAGCATCTGTAACACGGGAAGTTCGTCCACAACCCCAGTCACCAGTCTCCCAGGGGACATCATCAGCAATGTTCCCCCCTCAAGACCAAGGTCTACACGATTCTTTCGTCTTCATCTCCACAGTGGCAATCTCCCCAGCCTGTCTGCTATCCTTATGGCCATCCAATATGGTAGAAATTCTTCGTGTGACAATGATCTCTTTCATCATCAACTACATGAACTCGCTTTACTTTGAGTGGAATGTGTTTGTATCTCAGGCACGACACGGGCATAACATTATAACTCATGCTGGGCTTAAAGTCCGCTTTCTCTGGGTTCCATCCCATATTGGGATCAGGGAGCATGATGAAGCTGGTGAACTTGATGGATGAAGGTGATTACCTCCCTGGGTCTGCCTGACAAAACCAGATATGTGCAATCATTTCCTCCACTACAATGTTCCATCTTGGATACTTAACGAGGTATCGTAACTCTGCATATTATTAATAGTTTCTTTGTTATGTATCTTCATCAGTAATCCAATCACTGTATTTCAACCGATGTAAACTTCACGTACCTTGTAAACTAACGAGTCATTCACTGTTTTGTCCAAACTATGTTAACACTTTTCTTACGTTGTAAACTATAACGTATTTCAGTCACTGAGGCCCCACAATCCCCGGATCTTCTGTGCTCTCTGTATTCTCTTCTGGACCACCAATCACCACAGAATGGGTAGTGCACAATACACTATTATCCCTTCTTGAGGCAAAAGGTCAAAATCATCGTTCCTGAGGTTGAAGAAGTCGCCATACCTCCCATGGCAGCACCAGAGGCAATGCCCTCCTTGGTCCCGGCAGCGGCCGACTCGTCAAACGGCTTCAGCTCCAGAAAAATATTCTTCCGTTCCATCCTCTGGTTTTCCTACAGACTCCGCCAGTCCTCTGATCTGTGGCAGCTATGAAACGCAACGCCAACACCTGAGCTACCTTCAGGAGGTGTACCTTCTTCAGGAGGGTGTACTGGTGGTGTCGAGGAGGGGTGTCTCGGGTGCTCGGCTGGAAAAGGCTTCGGAAAAAGGTCTTTTCTTTCCCCACACGATCGTCCTCTCCTTTGGTTCACTGGCCTCAAGGTCCGCTCAGTTCCACTGTGTTCTCAATACCAGGTGGACACATAATTCTTCTAATACGGTTGCTGTATGATGGCAGTGGATGTTTGATTCCCTTTCTTAATATTTCGTGGGCTCTTTGATGTTCCCTTTGAATATGCCTCTTTTTCTTATTCATCCAGAAATAAAGCAGCCGAGTTCGAGGTGACACTGTGTTCACACACCTCCACTCCAGTGGTACACCATGTTAAATCCTCAGTTCCAATTCGAACCGAAGAATCGACATAAAACACAGGTCCAACTGACACCTCATACGAAACCCTTGGTCTCCCACGCGAAGGCAACGCAACAGTGCTTCCATCCCCAAACCATCCCAGTTCGATCTGTGAATCACTGGCTAATCACGATTATGTTGAACGTCTCATCAACAGCAAACTGTATGGTATCATTAATAACACCGGCATGTTCTCTCATCAATAATAACTATGTTCACATCTATAAAACTGTATGTTCTCATCAATAACAACTGTGCTCATCAATAACTATAATCTAATCAGCAATAGCTATGTTATCATAAATAATAACTATGAACTAATCAGTAATAACTATGTTATCAACAACAATGACTATGATCTAATAAGTAATAACTGTATATCATCATCAATAATAACTATGATCTAATCAGTAATAACTATGTTATCATTAATGATAACTATGATCTAATAAGTAATAACCATGTTATCATCAATAATAACTATGAATAAATCAGTAATAACAGTACGTTATAATCAATAATAACTATGTTCACATCTATAAAATTGTATGTTCTCATCAATAAAATTTTATGTTCTCATCAATAACTACAATCTAATCAGTAATAACTATGTTATCATCAATGATAACTATGCTCTAACAAGTAATAACCATGTTATCATCAATAATAACTATGATTTAATCAGTAATAACTATGTTATCATCAATGATAATTATGATCTAACAAGTAATAACCATGTTATCATCAATGATAACTATGAAGTAATCAGTAATAACTGTACGTTATCATCAATAATAACTATGAACTAATCAGTAATAACTATGTTATCATCAATAATAACTATGATCTAACAAGTAACAACCATGTTATCATCAATGATAACTATGAACTAATCAGTAATAACTGCATGTTATCATCAATAATAACTATGATCTAATCAGTAATAACTATGTTAATAATAATAACTATATTCTCATTAATGATAACTATCTTCTCTTCAACAATAACTGTATGTACACCTCCGATTCTCTATCCTCCAGTTAAGGTGTATATCTGTAGTGGTCATACGTTCCAGTCACGGTCACCTCAGTATACCACACACACACACACCACACACACCACACACACACACACACAAGTGGCAGCGCCCCTCACACACACACACACACAAGTGGCCGCGCCCCTCACACACACACACACAAGTGGCCGCGCCCCTCACACACACACACACACACACACAAAGTGGCCGCGCCCCTCACACACACACACACACACATACACACACACAAGTGGCCGCGCCCCTCACTCAGCGTGGCTTGACAAGACGGGCGCTCAAATGGGCCAGTGGTCGCACCGTAGTCTACACTTGGACACACTTGCGAATCATCTTGATCTGAAGTGGAGTTATCCTGGGTCGGCAGCAAATTACTACAGGGCACAGGTCACTATGATTACTACAGGGCACAGCTCACTATGATTACTACAGGGTACAGGTCACTATGATTACTACAGGGCACAGGTCACTATGATTACTACAGGGCACAGCTCACTATGATTACTACAGACGGGCGCTCAAATGGGCCAGTGGTCGCACCGTAGTCTACACTTGGACACACTTGCGAATCATCTTGATCTGAAGTGGAGTTATCCTGGGTCGGCAGCAAATTACTACAGGGCACAGGTCACTATGATTACTACAGGGCACAGCTCACTATGATTACTACAGGGTACAGGTCACTATGATTACTACAGGGCACAGGTCACTATGATTACTACAGGGCACAGCTCACTATGATTACTACAGGGCACAGGTCACTATGATTACTACAGGGCACAGGTCACTATGATTACTACAGGGCACAGGTCACTATGATTACTACAGGGCACAGCTCACTATGATTACTACAGGGCACAGGTCACTATGATTACTACAGGGCACAGGTCACTATGATTACTACAGGGCACAGGTCACTATGATTACTACAGGGCACAGGTCACTATGATTACTACAGGGCACAGCTCACTATGATTACTACAGGGTACAGGTCACTATGATTACTACAGCGCACAGGTCACTATGATTACTACAGGGCACAGGTCACTATGATTACTACAGGGCACAGCTCACTATGATTACTACAGGGCACAGGTCACTATGATTACTACAGGCACAGGCTCACTATGATTACTACAGGGCAACAGGTCACTATGATTACTACAGGCAAGGTCATAACTATTGAATACTACAGGCACAGCTCACTATGATTACTACAGGGCACAGGTCACTATGATTACTACAGGACACAGGTCACTATGATTACTACAGCGCACAGGTCACTATGATTACTACAGGGCACAGCTCACTATGATTACTACAGGGCACAGCTCACTATGATTACTACAGGACACAGGTCACTATGATTACTACAGCGCACAGGTCACTATGATTACTACAGGGCACAGCTCACTATGATTACTACAGGGCACAGGTCACTATGATTACTACAGGACACAGGTCACTATGATTACTACAGGGCACAGGTCACTATGATTACTACAGGGCACAGGTCACTATGATTACTACAGCGCACAGGTCACTATGATTACTACAGGGCACAGCTCACTATGATTACTACAGGGCACAGGTCACTATGATTACTACAGGGACACAGGTCACTATGATTACTACAGCGCACAGTCACTATGATTACTACAGTGGCCACAGCTCACTTATGATTACTACAGGGGCACAGCTCACTATGATTACTACAGGGCACAGCTCACTATGATTACTACAGGGCACAGGTCACTATGATTACTACAGGGCACAGGTCACTATGATTACTACAAGGCACAGGTCACTATGATTACTACAGGGCACAGGTCACTATGATTACTACAGGGCACAGGTCACTATGATTACTACAGGGCACAGGTCACTATGATTACTACAGGGCACAGGTCACTATGATTACTACAGGGCACAGGTCACTGTGATTACTACAGGGCACAGGTCACTATGATTACTACAGGGCACAGGTCACTATGATTACTACAGAGCACAGGTCACTATGATTACTACAGGGCACAGGTCACTATGATTACTACAGGGCACAGCTCACTATGATTACTACAGGGCACAGGTCACTATGATTACTACAGGGTACAGGTCACTATGATTACTACAGGGCACAGGTCACTATGATTACTACAGGGCACAGGTCACTATAATTACTACAGGGCACGTCACTATGATTACTACAGGGCACAGGTCACTATGATTACTACAGGGCACAGGTCACTATGATTACTACAGGGCACAGGTCACTATGATTACTACAGGGCACAGCTCACTATGATTACTACAGGGCACAGGTCACTATGATTACTACAGGGCACAGGTCACTATGATTACTACAGGGCACAGGTCACTATAATTACTACAGGGCACGTCACTATGATTACTACAGGGCACAGGTCACTATGATTACTACAGGGCACAGGTCACTATGATTACTACAGGGCACAGGTCACTATGATTACTACAGGGCACAGGTCACTATGATTACTACAGGGCACAGGTCACTATGATTACTACAGGGCACAGGTCACTATGATTACTACAGGGCACAGGTCACTATGATTACTACAGGGCACAGGTCACTATGATTACTACAGCGCACAGGTCACTATGATTACTACAGGGCACAGGTCACTATGATTACTACAGGGCACAGGTCACTATGATTACTACAGGGCACAGCTCACTATGATTACTACAGGGCACAGGTCACTATGATTACTACAGGGTACAGGTCACTATGATTACTACAGGGCACAGGTCACTATGATTACTACAGGGCACAGGTCACTATGATTACTACAGCGCACAGGTCACTATGATTACTACAGGGCACAGGTCACTATGATTACTACAGGGCACAGGTCACTATGATTATGCGGTTCTCCAACTCGCCTTCCTCCTGTAGAAGAACTGAGGAACATGAAAGCAAGTGGGGACACGTTCCCTCTTTACTTGAAGACTTGAGTTTATTCACTAGTCTACTTGAGGACTTAAACTGGGGACAGAAGGAGCTTGAAGTGAGGACTTTCCCTCAGGAGTTCACTTCCTGTCCCAAAAAAAGTTCACTTCCTGTCACACACAAAGAAGTCCGTAAAAATAAATAAATATACAAAGTTTGGAGAAGTTAATTATAGGCTATTCTGTCAAGTGTCCTAAATAGAAATTTAGGGAACACCAAATGTATGATTGGTATAAAGACGTAATAACGAGCAGTATGAGGGTCACTGAAGATAATGAAGGGATAGTTAAATATCATTAAGGACACCTTGTTAACTAATTATCAAAAGAACGATGAAGAAAAACTAAGAGTGGTTATGATTCCCTATGAGACCTTACGAAATAAAGTTATTAATGAGCAACACAGACGACTTGCGCCTCTATTCATGTCTCTCTTAAGAATCAGTAATAACTTAAGTCTTAAGTGAAGAGCTGTGATTGGTAGTTAAGCATAGTGACGCTGTCGTAACTCCACCTAGTTACTAAACCGTGACAGAGTTCATTACAGCCGGGAGCTGGGGCAGTATACCTTCTTCACCAGCAACATGAACAACGTTCTTTCAAAATTCATGTACGACATCTGCTCCTACTAAGCTTGAACCTCCGCTGGCGGCCGTAGGAGGTGTGTCCTCAACAAGACACAAAGAGAATGTAAGTCGATGCCTCCACCCTCCTTCCTGTCGCACGCACATGTACCCGCCGCCGCAGGGGGAAGGTCATCACTGCGTCTCTTACTACACTAGATTCCAAAGGAACTTGATCGTCTCCAGGGCAAAATAATCACTGCTCTTCAATGCAAAGTTTCACTGCACATTTCAACACGCGTCCCATAAAAGGCTTCGGTGTTTCGGTGTTATTTGTAGATTTGTTATGTAATTCCACGGTTAACTATATGCTTCAATGATTCACAGTCTTTGCTACTGATTCAGTAAGTGCTTTACACTGATTCGAAGCACTTGCCATTACCGCAGAGACGGTTCCATGGATTCGGTGGAAGTTCGAACATCACAATGTGCTTCGGTGATTCTGCTTCAGATTCAGAATCTGTAAGTGCTTTACTGGGCTACTTACAGTTCTCCTGTCTGGCTACTTTTACTTAAATAAGTTCACGTTCTGTTTATTCACCACCTGCTTCACAAATTCGCTGGAGGTCAAACTGGTTCACTACATGTTTTTAACTACTGTATTACCGAACTGACCTTTGCACCGACTTGAACCACACCTTATGAGTTGAACTAAATGGTTCACTGATTCACTGTATTCCTCACAGAGTCGCGGACCACTTCAACGATTCGCCAAAAATTTAATGATTTACGGTATTTTTTCACTGGTTAAGCATGATTCACTGAACAATTTCCTATTTCATTTTATGCTTAATATTTGGCAGTGACTTTATGCATTCAACACCGATTCAGTTCACGGTCCATCGATTCACTGTTGTTTCCAATGCTTCACAAAATGTTTCACCGTTTCGTTATAGGATCTGATTTACAATCAACCTCATAATTACACTAACACTTTCACTGAATCATTGGTTCTAGCTTCACTGATTCACTGCATATATTAATGATTCAGACGTATTCACGAGTAACTCATTTTTCAGTGATTTACTCTATCAATGACTAATTCATTAAATTCTGACTGAGTCACTGCTGGATTCAATATTTCCCTGCATGATCCACCACTTTCACTGTATATCTACAGACATAATCACTGAGTGCATTTTTCACTGCACTGTTTCGTGGTACGATATATTACGGTTCCATATTTCCATAGGTATCAATTCCCCCACACAATATTAGTTAAAATCTTTTTTCTTTCATATTTCTCTGACATATTCCACTGATAATATTTTACTTTTGATTTTTAGCATATTTCAGCATTTCACTTGTCTTTTCTCAATCAACATTCAATTCACTCACTGCATGTCTCACTGCCTGGCTGTGACATTCCACTGCATTCTCTACGGTCTGACGAGCTTAAGTCACTCTTATGCGTTTCACTGTATATAGCACTGCACTCAGGCACTGGTTGTACAGAGTCACCACTTCTATAATCATTATCATTATCATCATTTATCATAAGTTCCATCGTTATTATAACCATTATTATTATTATTATTATTATTATTATTATTATTATTATGTTTCACTGCGTTTCACTGAAGGTTTCACTAATGACTGTTTCACTGAGTCTTTGTAAACAAAAACCTTTCTGTATCTTCACATCATGTTTCCTGGTTCGTGGTTTACCTTGCGTAGTTTTCCGAGGTCTTCGATCACACCCTCAACCTCTCGGGCTGAGTCCAAAGCTGCCGGGGTTTGGCGTCTGACGAACCAAGGTGTTGGAAGCCGCGGCCCGTAGGTTCACGTAGCCACCCTAGTCCCAATTGGCTCCCCTGGTACAAAACTTGCACATCCTTGTCCAGGGCATTCTTAACCTTCTCCACCGTGCGTATCCCATGGCGTTCCTGATGTTCGCTGGCAAATGTATGCGCTAGTCATGGACCCCGGGTGTTCAGTGTCTCTTGTGCTCATCGCACCTTCTGAGTTTAAGGGGAAATATCTAACATTCTTTCGTTTCAGTCGAGCCTGAAGGGAACTAAGTTTCAGGGTGGGGTGGGGACAATGTCCTCCAGGAATGTCCAACAATGATAATACGGTGCCTCTCACGGGTGTGCTTCAGCGAGTAACAGCCTCAGAGATGTCAGTCGTCCTTGGTACGTCAGCTCCTTTACCACGTCAATACGGGCCGTCCGATACCCTTGCAGTCTTCTTTCTCTGGAGTTTCGAACGCCTTTAGAAGCAGTGTTTGTTACACAGCTGTGATCTGGTGTGTAAGGGAATCATGACACTGAAGAGTATCATCTCCTCTCTCGTCTTGAAGGCCCGCAAGATCCAGCCTATCATTTTTTTTTTTCTTTGGAAGAGACAAGTGTTCCCCCAGTTGGTTCAGTGTTTGCTTCACGCGTTTCGGAGTGTTTTACTAATTTCCATACCATCAAAATTTGCTTCATATGTCCACCGCTAGTTTCATCTCTTCTTTTATGACTACACTACTTATTACTACTCAGAAATTGCACTATTTCTCTCTACGTATCAATAACCCACTTCTTATGTTTGTTAATATTTCACTGCTACACTGCTTGGGCCATTCCTAATTTTCACAGTTTCACTGCAATATTCAGCAAAACAATGGTCCTGGCTCGGGATACAACGAAAGTTAAAAAAAGTTGTTTGTTAATCTACCTGATGCACCTCGAACCTATTTCTATTCACATACATCATTACATACCACTAGCCTGAGTTCATATATAACTTGACGTATGAATCCTGAATGCACAAGTCGGTCCACAGTCAACCTAGCTATTCATCCTCCCCTTCGGTAAGGTCGACTAATTGGGGGCCTGGCTTACACTAACGTATATCAACACGAAACAAGATGGACCTGATTAGGGCATCCAGCTGCCCGTACCGTCTCCAATATCAAACAAAAAAAGCCTAACTTTATCCATGTTTCAGACGATGTGTACACACAAATCTGGCCACATGCACCACTAGCCTAGCTTGCATAATAATAATCTTACCTTCTCGTTTTCTTTCGTCACTCTGAACTTCTTTAGTAACCCCTCGATGTTGGCTCTCAGGTCCCCGCCCTGTAATAAGGATAAAAAAAAAAGTTAACCAAAAGCGTATCAATAATAGAAATAATAGTAATACCATATTCTTTATCTGTTTATTATAATTAGTAGCTGTCTCCCGCGTTAACGAGGTACAGTAAGGAAACAGACCAAAGAATGGCCAAACCTACCCACGTACACATGTATATACATAAACGCCCACACACGCAAATATACATAAATAAACATTTAATATATATATATATATATATATATATATATATATATATATATATATATATATATATATATTTTTCTTTCCTTTCATACTATTCACCATCTCTCGCGTTAGCGAGGTAGCGTTAAGAACAGAGGACCGGACCTTTGAAGGAATATCCTCACTTGGCCCCCTTCTCTGTTCCTTCTTTTGGAAAATAAAAAAAAAAAGGGAGGGGAGGATTTCCAGCCCACCGCTCCCTCCCCTTTTAGTCGCCTTTTACGACACGCAGGGAATACGTGGGAAGTATTCTTTCTCCCTTATCCCCAGGGATAAATACACACACACACACACACATACACACACACACACACACACACACACACACACACACATATATATATATATATATATATATATATATATATATATATATATATATATATATATCTTTTCTTTCAAACTATTCGCCATTTCCTGCGTTAGCGAGGTAGCGTTAAGAACAGAGGACTGGGCCTTTGAGGGAATATCCTCACCTGGCCCCCTTCTCTGTTCCTTCTTTTGGAATACTAAAAAAAAAAAAAAAAAAAAAAAAAAAACGAGAGGAGAGGATTTCCAGCCCCCCGCTCCCTCCCCTTTTAGTCGCCTTCTACGACATGCAGGGAATACGTGGGAAGTATTCTTTCTCCCCTATCCCAGGGATAATATATATATATATATATATATATATATATATATATATATATATATATATATATATATATATATATATATATATATATAAATAAGTAAAATTACATAATGGTCTGAGCTAAAATAAAACGTGATTTCATATTCGTACAAAATCTATATGAGTCATTTCGCATTAAATCCCTTGATATATAATACGTTCTCTTAAGTAACTGTTGGCACGGAGGAGGATCACCCCATCAGTAATGCAGGGGTGATGTTTGCCGAGTTGTATGTGACTGTCTGAACACTTGCCTACACACGAGTCGGTCACGAGACGTTCTACCATCATTTTGAGACTGGTATAAGATCACACATCAGGTTCTCATAATGATTCTGTTGCGCGCCAACGACTGGGTGTCTTGAGATAATAATAACATAACTGAATCTTATATCTAAAGGCTCAGATAACATGGAAGAATGTTCATAATACACGTAGCGGAAGAATGTTCATAATACACGTAGTGGAAGAATGTTCATAATACACGTAGGAAGGAAAGAAGTGTTATGGGTAAGTAAGGGAGCTAGGTGGGTAGGGACACAGAAAGGTAAGGAAATAAGAAGGTAAGAAGGTGGGTATGTAAGTAAGTGGGTGGGCTCCAGGTTGGTAAGTACGTGGGGAGAAAAAAAGTAGGTTGGTAAGTACGTGGGGAGAAAAGTAGATTGGTCAGAGGGTAGATAGGTAAGTAGGTGGGGCAGGGAAGTAGGTAAGCAGGCGGCCAGAGTAGGTGGGCTGCTAGCGAAGTAGATCGGCAAGTAGGTGGGCATGAGGGGAGGTTGCTACGTAGGTAGGCGTGAGGGGTGGGGCGGGGTAAGGGAGGGTGGTGGATTGAAGGGCAGGAGGCACTTGGTCATGGGGGGAGGAGGGCGGGGTGGAGGGGGGGTGGGTTAAAGCCTTACCTGGCCATACGTTATGGTTTCACCTCAAACGTGGGTTCCTTACTGGACTCACAGTGGCAGAGAGAGAGAGAGAGAGAGAGAGAGAGAGAGAGAGAGAGAGAGAGAGAGTGTGTGTGTGTGTGTGTGTGTGTGTGTTACCATTTCTACAATTGTCTCTACCATATCGCCCCAAGAACATTTACAGTTCAAAAGCTAATCTGGGGCCTAGTACCTAACATGATCAACCTTCAGATTAACCCAACATGATCAACCTTCAGATTAACCCAACATGATCAACCTTCAGATTAACCCATGATCAACCTTCAGATTAACCTTCAGATTAACCCAACATGATCAACCTTCAGATTAACCCAACATGATCAACCTTCAGATTAACCCAACATGATCAACCTTCAGATTAACCCATGATCAACCTTCAGATTAACCCAACTTGATCAACCTTCAGATTAACCCATGATCAACCTTCAGATTAACCCAACATGATCAACCTTCAGATCAACCCATGATCAACCTTCAGATTAATCCAACATGATCAACCTTCAGATTAACCCAACATGATCAACCTTCAGATTAACCTAACATGATCAACCTTCAGATCAACCTTCAGATTAACCCAACATGATCAACCTTCAGATTAACCCAACATGATCAACCTTCAGATTAACCCAACATGATCAACCTTCAGATTAACCCAACATGATCAACCTTCAGATTAACCCATGATCAACCTTCAGATTAACCCAACATGATCAACCTTCAGATTAACCCATGATCAACCTTCAGATTAACCCAACATGATCAACCTTCAGATCAACCCATGATCAACCTTCAGATTAATCCAA